>NC_092807.1:12638302-12941332 GCF_040954645.1 Diabrotica undecimpunctata
GGTTAGAATCGAAAATGTCGATACAGAAACTATGGAAATCAAAAGAGGTGTTAGACAGGGTTGCGTGCTGTCCCCATTGTTATTCAATCTGTACAGCGAAGCTATTTTTAAGGAAGAAATATCAGAGGAGTGTAGGCCAGGGTATATATAACATGGGTATATCAATAAACGGAAAAATCTTGAACAACATAAGAAGCACTGCAACTCTGCAACGCTTAGTAAATAGATTACATCAAGCCAGTATAAAATATGGAAGAAGAAGAAGAAGTTTATTGATTCAAATAGGGAAAGCCCTAATACATACAAAATTAATCAATTTATAACATTCATACAGTAGAATCCGGTTATAACGACGGCCAAGGGACCTGTGTCATTGCGTCGTACTAACCGGAAGTCGTTATAAAGAGATGGCAATTTTGATTTTTGTTTTTTACGACATAATATTTACATATTAATGTTTACATGATACATTACAGAAAAAAAGACATTCAAATCAAAATATTTATTTCTAATAGGAATGAAAAGAAATGAAAAAATAGTTTCACATAAACTTTGCCAAATACATATGTATGTACCTACATATCTATACACATATAATACGTACATATATAAATATGTATAACTAAAAGTGAAATACCTAGTGGAAAAAGTCTGTAATCTTTGACTGTTTTTGATTTTTATAAAAACAAGTACGAACTGCATTATGCAAACGAGACATAAGACTTTTCATATTGTCGTCATTAAAATTAGAATGCACAAACACATTCAACACTTCTGCAGCTTTGAGAGCTTCATTTACACTCGGAAACGTACAATTTTCTTCCAGGCAGTCATCTGTATTATCGTAGCTATCTTGGCTGTTGACGATAATATTTTGTAGAATATTTTCGTCAGTAGGCTCCTCACACGTTGCGAGATCATCATCAACAGCAGAAAATTGTTCAAGTTCTTCATTTGCTATAGGTAGTCTTTTATTCAGAGCTCTCGCCCAGAGAGACAGCGGAACCTGATCATCATCGTCGTTGTCGGCAGCCACTGGGACACTGGGACTATCTCGAACAAATCCAGCATGTTTATAACAGTTGGAAATCGTCGCTGTCGTAAGCTTGTTCCAGGCATCATAAATCATTAGAATGGCATCCAGTATTGTGATCTTCGGAAACTTGGCACTCGTGTCTTCATTTGCATCAAGACTGACGACAATTTTTAGAACCAGATTTTTACGAAAGTTTGATTTTACTGCTCGAATTATTCCTTGGTCCATAGGTTGCAACACAGATGTTGTGTTAGGAGGCAGGAAAGTAAGAGTTATGCTTTTCAAGTCACTGACTGAGGGATGAGCTGGACAATTGTCAACCAGAAGCAGGATTTTTTTCTTATTTTTAGTCAGTTCACGGTCCCAATCGCGTACCCTTTGATAAATATATCAGATGTCATCCAGCCCTTGCGATTGCTCTCATAATATACCGGCAGAGATAGTACATTTTTAAAACATCTTGGGTTCTTTGATTTGCCGATAATTAACAACTTCTTTTTTATCGTACCACTCATGTTAGCTGCAACCATCACAGTTATTCTGTCTTTCGAAAGTTTTCCTCCCGAGCATTTTTCCCCTCTAAATTTTAATGTTTTATCTGGCGTTAGTTTATAGAATAATCCAGTTTCATCTGCATTAAATATTTCGTCGTCACTAAATTTTTCGCGCAACTTAGGCCAAACTTTGGTTAGCCATTCGTTCACATCGTTCTGCTCAACTGACAAAAACTCTCCAGTAATTTTTCCGCCGACAATATTGTGTCTATTCTTGAAACGGTTAATCCAACTTGCCGAACAATCAAAATTAAAAATGTTTAGCTCTTTAGCAAAAAACTTTGCCTTTTGTTGAAGCATAGGCCCATTTACAGGTATTCCTCGATTACGTTGCAGTTTAAACCATTCTAAAAGTGCACAGTCAACTTGTTTTTGAGACGACACCCTCACACGTTTCGGTTTTAAAACATTCGCATTGAATAAAGATTCTATCTTGTGTTTATTTTTCTTAATTGTCGATACTGTGGAATGATTTACACCGAATTCCTTTGCAATCGTTATATTTGACTCGCCAGCTTCTAAACGTTGTATTATTATACTTTTTTCTTCAATGGAGAAACATTTTCGTTTTCTAGAAGCCATTTTTGTATGCGTAATCACTAATAATCGTCTGCGAATTACTGTCGAATAATAAACAGTCGCATTCCAGTCAGCGACGTTGTGGTAAAGAAGGTGCGCGGGGCAGAGACAGCTTCTTATCTACGATTTTTTTAATGGGTTGTCGTTGTAACCGGACAATATTGTTTAAAATTCCGTCGTTAAAAGCGGTCGGTCGTTATAAGCGGAGTCGTAATAAACGCATGTCTTTTCATGTTGGCTTAGATTAAAACCAAACATTATGCCTTATTTACGTCGCTAAAAGCGGTTAGTTGTTATATGCGAAGTCGTACTAAACGGACTATACTGTATATGATAAAAATAACAATTACACTTAAAATATAGTATCTACACTTATTAAAAAATATAAAACAATAATATACAACATAAAACATGAAAACAAAACAACTACCTAACTATTGGTGCTTTTAATATGGTCCATTAATTTGCTTTTAAACATTTGTATAGATGAGCAACTTTTAACTGTTTGAGGAAGCTTATTAAAAAGATCAAAACCCTTAAACAACAAAGAGTTTCTTGAAGCCGTCCTTTTTGTTTTCACAATGTGTAAATTGCAGTTACCTCGAGTAGGGTAATTGTGAATATCACAATTCCGTGTAATAAACTCACAAAAGTAAGCAGGGGCCAAATTATTTAGAATTTTATAAATGAACAACATTGTAAGGTAAAAGACCCTTTGTTGAACTAAAACCCACTGCAGCATGCTAAGCATTGTTGCTATAGGTGTATATCTGTTTCCACCAATAATGATTCTCATTCCACGATTTTGTAATTTTTGCAACTGGGCCGATTGATTTAAATTGAAGAGAAAAATAACTGACGAGCAAAAATCGAAGTGAGGTTGAATAATCGCATTAAAAACTGTAATTTTAGTTGCAGTTGACAAATTTTTAGATATTCTTGAAAAAAAGTATAATTTTTTAGAAATCTTTTTTAATAGGTAATTAAAATGGTCATTAAAAGACAATAAATTATCCAATTTAAAACCAAGGTACTTAATTGTTGTAATGATTTCTATTTTGTCATTGTCAATTTGAAGATTAATAGTATTAATATCAATATTTGAGTATTTGTATTTCGTTGTTATTAACATAGCCTTTATCTTTAACACATTTAACTTTAGTTTGTTAATCTTTAAATATTTATTAACAGACTGCAATGCTGAGTTCATTTTAGATACAGCATTTTCTAAGTTTGAATCAAAACATGCAAGTAGGGTGTCATCTGCATACAAATTAAAGAAATCACATTTAACAAACAAGTTTATATCATTAAATACAATATAAATAAAAGGGGACTACAAATGAACGTTAAGAAAACCAAGTGCATGACTATTTCTAAGCAACATACAGTAGGAAGGCTAGATATCGAGGGAAAACAAGTAGAAAGAGTGAATAACTACAAATATCTGGGAACCTGTGTAAATGAAAACAATGACAAAAGTAGACAAATAAGGACACGCATTGAAATTGCAATACAAGCATTTATAAAAATGAAAACAATGTTTGTTAATCGAGACCTTCCTCTGGAGCTGAGGATAAGAGCCTTAAGATGCTACGTGTTCTCGTCTTTGTTGTATGGAATGAAAAGCTGGACACTAAAAGTGGATAATATAAAGAAGTTGGAACCATTTGAGATGTGGTGCTATAGAAAGATTTTGAAAATACCATGGACCCAACAAAAGGGTAAAAGATCCATAAGAAGACGAAGAATTTCCTGGCTAAGAAACCTAAGAGAGTGGTATAGTTGCAGCTCAGTAGATCTTTTCAGAGCAGCCGCCAATAAAGTACGGATACCTGTGATGATAGCCAACCTCCGATAGGAGAAGGAACTACAAGAAGATGTAGACACAAACTTGCATAATATACATTGATTCAATATTGAGTATTCTTGGACAGTACAGATCTTCTGTTGGATGAAGGCGTGGCAGTTTGAAAAACATATTTAACAGCCATGTTCTGTACTACCGTAAGAGGATGAGGCTGTTTGTGATTGGTATTGTAATTATTATTAGAGAATAATACACCATTTTACTATGAGAGAGATATAAATTTAGCAATTCTTCCTAGCATGCCCATTGCTGGAACTATTTTATGACATATCTGTAATAGGTGTTGTTCTTAATATCTTTCATTTTAAAAATATTAGAAAAAGTCCATCTAGTAATAATTTACCACTCACGTATTAATAATAAGTTCATTATTTTTGTCTGTGTTAAATCAAGCTTATTTCAACATCATAAAATTTGAACTTACCTTTGGCTGTTAAAACTATTTCTATAAGTGTTTCATCTGAGATTTCTAAAGCCGAATTTATCAACTGTAAAATATTGTTCGAGCTGTAGGCATGGCGAAACAACAATATGCGATCTTCTATTCTATTAACACCATGATCTGGAATCTGAAACAAATAAATCTATTTTATAGATTCATGCATTTTCACTATTTACACGACATTAATCTAGCCTTAGCAGTAATCGTTTGGTATTCATAGAGAAAGGGCGTATGTCGGCCCGGTATCTGTAATTAGCTAACGATAATAGTTAAAAATCGATTTAAAGTTAATTAGTATAGTATATTTGAAGAATAAGCTGGAGTAAATTCTCAGAAAAAAAAACTAAATTGTTAAGCATATTTTAGTACGTGTGCTTTTCGTACAACGTCAATATTTTAGCTTATTTTACGTTGGGTTTGACTATTTAGATAGAAATTTTTCCATGTCACATGGACTATCGTAAAATTTAAATACCTGCTATTGTTAGAACTGTGTAGGCTAGGGTTTTTTCAGCTGGTCACAGACGTACTTTAAGGGTATTACATTATTTGTTTCGGTTTGTTAGATATTTAAACCATTTTCAAAGCATATTATATTTATATAAATCTGTTTATTTTAGTAACGTTATTTATGGTTATTTTTGTCGTTATGATAATGACCCATTAAATAACAAGAAATAAAGAAACTCTTAAAATACACAGGTATTTAGTTAATGGTCTTTTGATAGATTAGATAGAAAAAGTCGATTAGCGAAAGATGGTTTCTGATAAATGTGAACGCTATCTTAAATAGTATAAATTTCGATTTTGTTTGGAAAACCAATGATTAATAAAATGGTTAATGGTCTTTAAATAGTCATTCATTAATATCAGAAAATTTTTGTTTAGTCGATTATAAGCGAGTGAAGAGATCTGACACAGTTGTTTTTTGCAAGAGTGAATAGTGAGTTTATAGAATATGGAATTAACGTGTGATTATACACCAGTTAAAAAATTAAAGTTGAATCATTTATCACTTAACGAAAAGAGTGTTATCCTTAACGTCTACAATTATTTTAAGCAACACAATCCTTCCAATACTGTTGATAGTATAGTTGAAATTTCGTCTAAAGTAATGGGATATTCAAAATCAACTGTATATAACATTTTAAAAGAGGAAAAATCAGCTGGTATAACGCCACCCAAACCGAGACCAGGAAGACCAAAATTGTCGAAAGTGAATGTGGATGAATTCTTCAAAAATGCAATTCGTAGAATGGTCCACTCATTTTTTTTTAACAAACAAATACCAACTTTAGATAAAGTTTTACAAGCCATTACCGACGATCCCGATTTACCCACAATAAGTAGAGACCAACTTTGGAAAGTTTTGCATGAGTTAAACTTTAAGTATGAAAAAGTGGGCAGACAGTCAATGCTTATCGATTCCGAAGAAATTGTGTGTTGGAGACGAGACTACCTCAGAAAAATAAAAAAAATGAGGACAGAAAATAAGAAAATTTATTATTTAGATGAAACATGGGTTAATGAAGGTCATACTGTAGGGAGAGTTTGGAAAGACAAAACTATAAAAACATGTCGACAAGCATTTCTGGAAGGATATTCACCTGGTTTCAAGGAACCAACAGGTAAAGGTCGACGATTAATTGTTACCCATATAGGTAGTATGAATGGATTTCTTAAGGAGGGTTTACTTTTGTTTGAATCAAAAAAGACCTGTGATTATCACGAAGAGATGAACGGAGACGTGTTTGAAGAATATTTCGAACAGATGATTGAATTCATACCTAAAAATTCAGTTATTGTGATGGACAATGCAAGTTACCACTCTAGATTAGTTGAACGTTTACCAACTACTCAATGGAGGAAAGATGAAATTGCAATGTGGTTAACTTCTAAGAATTTAATCTTTGACGATACAATGACAAAAGCAGAATTATTAGAGCTTGCTAAAATTAATAAACAAAATTATAAAAAATATGTCATTGAGGAAATAGCCAAAAAACGAGGAATTGAAATACTTCGATTACCACCGTATCATTGCGAGCTAAATCCGATTGAATTAGTATGGGCCGAAGTTAAAAGTAATGTTGCTCGAAATAATACAACTTTTAAATTGTCAGATGTTACTATTCTTTTTCATAAATCAATATCCGAAGTAACGACTGAACATTGGCAAAAATGTATTAATCACGTTATGGATATTGAGAAAAATATGTGGAAGCTTGATCATATAATAGATAGCAGTATAGAACCTATAATAATTCATCCCGGATCGGATAACACTTCGTCTGAAACAGAATATGAGGAAGCTTAACTTTAAACTGTAGCTCAGAAGTTTATTTTACATTTGAACTAATTGCCGACAACTTCATTGTTTATTTTTTATTTATTTTTTATTGCTAATATAATTTTCATTCTTATTTCCAATATTATTAGTATTAAGAATATTATTATTTATTAATAGGAATATATAAAAATTTACAGTTTTTCTGTATGTATTTTACGTTTCAGTATAATTTATTGTATTTTATTATTTTATATTAACTGTATGTTTCACAAATAATAGAATTTTTATTCTTTTTATGTATATCTTTTTATTTTAAACCAGTATTGGATTGGATTACTTTGTTCTAAATATCCAAATAAATTTAAGGCAAACTTTTCTTTTAAGATTACGTTTTAGTTAGAAGATGTGCACGCCTATGTATTTCGAGGTGCGAAGATTAGTATTCTGAGAATTTACTCCAGCTTATTCTTCAAATATACTATAATAGTAAATAGTTAGAAAAACCAAAAATAGGAAACTTAAAAAAAAACGAAAGCATCCGAAAGCTGCAGGGGCTAGATCTCGGAAGAATATATGGAAATAGAGGACAAATGAAAGTGGAAAAAAGTAAAAAAAAAAAGAAACGACGCCACAGAGCATCACATTTACCAAATTCAACAAAAAAGACACACAACTATCACAACAAAACATATTAAGTCTACTTTCTTCTGAAAACCCAATTATCCAATCCCAACCAAATTCACAAAGAAACATTAACATTTAAAGCCATCAAAAACATGTAATTAACAACACACACAACTATTCACTATATACAGAGGAAAAACATCATGAATCGAAAACAGATCAATAATTATCAAGAATACAATTAGCAAATTTTTGGAATGCAAGAAATTGAAATTTCTCTGACATGATAATAAAGACTAGAAAGTGGTTTTATTTTAAAAAGCAATCAAGATAAGAATCACATTAAAACACAGCTGAATGTATTAGTCCAGTCAATAGTGGCCAGAGAAACATATTCTAACCAAAATCAATCAACACCAATAAATCACTCAACACAACTTTCGCCTGTGTCATCAGTAGAATTGGATATTGAAGAAACACATATAAAAGACCACCTTACAAATAACGGAATAAACCGTAAATACGGCAAAAGAATTACATAAAAAAAAACCGGGAAACTTACACCTCTGATTAGAATAATTACGAGAGGTTACTCATCTTTCAAAAACTATTAAGTGAAGGAGTGTTTTTTAAAAACTACCACTATCCTGTTTACCGCATCCATTCTCCTATCCCATGTTCTAAACGGTTATTATATACCCACATCAAACTAATAAGCTGTAGGAAATGCCAAGGAAAACATCCAAACAACAATACAAACATGCACATCTCTTCTGGAGAAAGGTTTGACATGCAATGACGAAGACCACCACGCATGATCACCTAAATGTCATGACAGATCAACTAAACCTACCGAAGGAAGTCCTAATGCACGCATTAGTCAATGAACAAAAAATCCTATGAAATTGTATCAGAAATTACTGGTACAAGCAGAATACATTCATCAATGACATTATCATCACTAGACTTCGGCAAATATGCAAATAAAAATGTAGAAAATATGCGCATAAATATGCACGTGTTTACCCGAAAATATGCAAATATTTTACAAAATATGCATACAAATAAATAAAAAAATCGTAAAATAGTAACAATTTTATTTAAAAAAAAAGTGTAAATAACTAAATATTTCCTACTATTCATTAAGATTTACATTTATTTTAAGTAACTACATCATTTTTAAGTATGAATAAACTTATTTAGAATTATGGTAACAATAAATGACCAAGTGGTGTTCAAAATTTTCTAACAAAAACTTGTGGCTTCTGTCTGAGTACATATATTTATATATGGAAAAACTTCGTTCAACATCAACTGATGTAACGGGAGCATTTTTCAAACTAACCAAAACATTTGGTTCTAAATTAATTGTTTCCGAAATATTTCCAGCTAGAACACTGACTACTTCAGAAAAAATATGGTAACCTTTATTTTTTTCCATAGTAGCTTCAAATTTTTTTAAAATATCTTTTCCAATATTACCTCTAACGTTCCGACAACATGACGCAAATTCTTTTATTAATGCTGTACTTTCGAACAATGACAGTTTTGGTGATTCTAACTAATTGTTTTTTGAACAAAACTAAAATTTGATTTTATAAATGAAAGTTCTTGTTGAAGCAAGTTACTCTGAAAAGTTTGTTTAGAATCCAAAAGAGATTGGGAACTTTCATCTGTTAACGTATCAATTATGTTCTTTATTTTAACAAAATGATCTGCATAAAAATTAGCTGCTTCTAACCATGTTCCCCATCGCGTTAAAATAGGTTGTGGTGGAAGAGGAATGTTAGGTAGCATTTCTTTATAAAGTTGAATTCTTATAGGAGATTTAAGAAATACTTTTTTGACACTGGATATCATGGTATTTACAAGAGGAAACTTTTTTCGTATTTCCTCTGCAACTCTGTTTAATCCATGCGCTACACAAGTAACATGTATTAAATCTGGGAAAAATATTTTTAAATTTTGTCCTGCTTTCACCATATAAGGAGCAGCATCCGATAAAATAAGCAGTAATTTATTAGAAGGAATAGTTGTCAGAAGAAAAAAAGTTGCTAATGTTTCTTGTATAAAACGCGAAATTGTTAAAGCATTTGTTTTCTCAAGTTGCTGGCATGAAATAAGATAAGATTTTGGTAAGGTATCTTCTTTAAGAACACCAATCAATAAATGAGCAATATACTTTCCTGAGGAATCAGTGGTTTCGTCTACAGATATGTAAAAATAATTATCTGCAATGTCTTCCTTAATATTAATTAACACCGACGAGTATAGCCCGTTCACATTATTTCTTCTTAGAGACCGATCACTTGGAACATTAAGTTTGCAATATTTTTTTAGAAACGAACTAAAATTTACATTTGCTAATTTTGAAAGCGGTATGTTTGCAGACACTAATGCGCGACACAAGTCTTCATAAAAAGTTTCTTGCTCATCTAATTTTTTTGAAGTAGATTGGAAACATTTGGCCATTGAAGTTTGATGTTTTCCTCCAATTTTTCCTTTTTTTGCAATGTGTGAAGCAGTTCTCACATGTTGGTCTATCTGAAATTTCTTCTCACATGCTATCTATAAATAAAAATAAAAACCTTTATTTTAACCCAACCTTTAAAATATAAAAATATACAAGGTGTTTTTGGTTAATCAAATAACTGGTTTGGAAAAAAAACACTCGCTAAGTGTTTTAAATGCAGTATTAATCCACAAATTAGTTTTTGTTACTAACCATTAGTACATCATATAACTTATTTTAAAATTCAACAAAAGTTTTTTTTTGTTAATTCAATTACAATAAAAATAATTGTGTTTTAGAATAGCTGACTTCATAAAAAAAGTAAAGGTGAAAAATTTTTCTAAATACACACCATTGTATTGTACCATGGACAATTTTTTCTCACTAAAGGAAGCTATTTTTCATTTAAAAACAACCTACGAGTACTAAATTTCAAGTAAATACGTTTATTGGTTTTAAAGTTATTGTTGTTATTAACTAAAAGAATTTAATTTTTTTAATTTTAACACCCTGTATCTCGAAAAGTAAATAAGTTTGACCCCTCATTAACTATATCGTTTTGTTCAATTTTTCGAGAAGTATCTACAGTCAAACGTTGTAAGTGTCATTTGGAAACACCCTGTATGTATGAAATATTAGATATTTAATAGAAAATATTAGATACTTACAATTTTGCCACAGACTGAACAGTAGATTTTTCCCATATCCATAGACAGCTCTTTATAAGGTTTAATCCAAGTTGAAGCACTGGTTGTTTTAAGCATTATAAAATCACAATCTTCCTTTTTGTTACGCACAACGAGTGTTTACGCTTTGAATATCAAAACAAAAATTATTTACAAATCTGAGCATCAAATTAGAAATGTTTAGGTACCTAATTCAATAAACTGGGAGATTTTGGAAAATCCCTAAATTAGGAACAAAACTATTAGCCGTTTACCTGCTGTTAAGATACAATAAATTGTAGATAGATTTGGGGATTAGATCATAAAATGCAAATGAGCGAACCCTTAGCGATTATCCAATAACTGAATGCCTCAGTGACCGAGACTTTCTAAGAATGTTGAGGGCTACTTAAATTGATCTTCTTTGAAATTGTAAATGTTTTGTACCTGTAGAGATTACGTACTTAGATCATTTCTTGATTAAAATGACTACAAAATTTTATACAAGAATTGAAATAAATTGGTATGTTTAAAAATTTTCAAATACAGTATAAAAATCTGAACTTTTATGCACTTTATGCAAACTTTTATACAAATATGCCAAAATATGAAATATTTGCATAAAATATGCACAATATGCAAAATATGCAATATGCATATTTGCCGAAGTCTAATCATCACCATCTTTGGCTTGACAATCCTCTGTGGATCCTGACCTGCTCTAAGCAGGTTAGGAAATTATACCTTTTGCACCAGAGCACTGCCCTTGATCGTTTATAGCTCCAAATATGTTGTGGAGTATCTAACGCTTGAATATTCCCAAAAATGTTTCATCTTTCATAATTTCAGGTTTTATATACATATACATAGGACATATCACAATCATTTATACTCATGTTCGATCTGGAAAAACCAACCAACTATGCCACAGGAAGGTCTCACAATATTTCAAGATAATGGTTCAAATTCAAGATAATAACATATGTAAGGTTTCTTTATTAAAATATCAACAGTATTTTCAATTCAACCAAAGAAATGCTTAATATACAACTATATGTACAAAATCAGAATATCAATATTTTACATACTTTTTTTCCAGTCATTTGTCATTTTTTACAGAATTTTGTCTGGCCAAATTCACTTTGTATTTGAGAGGCGCACAAAGAGAATGGAGACTGTGGAACTCGTAAGAGAGACAGGAAACGAATGTACACTCCGTGCAGGTATTTTACTTGGCAAGACGTTACCAAAATAAAATTCAGAAAATTCCAGTTTACACCAGTGTGCATCCAAATCTCAATTGCAAAGTGAATTTGGTCAGACTGTATATGTATATGACAGAGCCATCCTAGCTGCCTCATACTTATAATTATTTCTACTGGAAACAATCACCAATATCTCTCTTTCATCAATATCAATAATGCTCTCTTTGTTTATGGTAGATACCTTGTGAAACTTACCAACACCGCTCAAATACAAATGACTTTAATAAGCTTAAGATAAGGTTTTTTGCAATAATTTGTTGGCAGCTATACCAGAAATACTTGCTTGTTTGATATTCCATATCACAGCACTAACTATGGTTTTTATAGTCCAGTGGCAAGTATCTCTCAACTTGTCAATGGATTATTGAAATCAATTTAACATCTTCCAAAATAACATATTTTTCTTTGTTCGAGTCTCATCTTTGATATCATCATCATCATTGGCTTTTACAACTCTTCGTGAGTTTTTGCCGCGTTTACTATTGCCTTCCATTGATTCCGATCCTGTGCTATTATTTCCCATGGTCTTACTTCCATCTTCTCCAGGTCTTCCCTGACTGCGTCTTTCCACCTTTTTCTAGGCCTTCCTGTCGATCTTCTATCATCTGGTCTTTCCCAAAACACATTGCTAATCAGTCTGTCGTCATCACTCCGTACCACGTGGCCTGCCCATCTTAATCTATTGGCTTTTATGTATCTTACGATGTTTCCTTTCCCGAAGAGAGTCTCTATTTCATTGTTGTATCTGCTCCTCCATTCATTTGTCACGCTGTCATCTCTGATATGGTCTTCCTTTTTGGGGCTCTAGTATAGCTGCCCAATCTGATGTTATTTTTAAATTACAGTTTGTAGAAGCCACAGTTAGAAGGCAGAAACAATCACCAATATCATTAACAAAAATATTAAACAGAAGAAGGTCCTAGGTGAGAGTCTTGAGGCAACTCAGATAGGACTTTTATTGAAATTGAAGACTATTCACCTTGATAATCAAGGACTTTTTTCGAAAGATAGCAGGTGAACCTACTTAAAACTAACCAGTTCCTAAAAACTATAACTTTCTCAGCAGATCAATATGATTAACTGTATGAAAGGCCTTAGAAAAATCAGTATAAATTACATGTATTTATCCAAAATGCCTGGCAAAATATGCACATATGTAAGACAATTAAACTCAGTTGACTTATCCTTTTGAGAATCAAATTATTTATCAATTATGGTTCTTTTCCAGCTCTGTTAGGAGACTTATAAATTGATATTCACTATCTTTAATGGAAATGAATCACAATTTTAGTTGAAAATATAACTCCATTAACAGTTTAAATTAAAATATACAATATCATAATTAGGATTCAAAACTTGAAATTAATTATAATTTAAAATCAATATCAAAAAGTTTAAAAACTGAATCTAAAAATGGTACATACTAAAAAACAAAAAATATAACAAGAACAAAATTCAACAATACATATACATATCACAAAGCAAGAGATATTTTTAAATAAGTTAAAGTTATATTGAAAATTTCAAAATCGAGATCATTTAATAGCCCCATGTATCTATCCAGTGGGTTGTGAATACCATATGTTGTTCTGTGAAAAAGAATATTAAAAACATTAGAGCTTGATGGGGAACATTACAGTTAATCTGGCTTAACAGATTTGGACAATAAATAAATCCATATAATATATTATTATGATCTTATATATAGATATAGCTCCTGAAATATCATGGTAGTTCTTGAGTGAGGGTAAAGATAATTGTTGTTTGATAGGGGAATAATCATAATTTTCAATAGTAGTGTGAACATAATAATCACAATATCTCAAAAATTTATGCTGGACTCTTTCTAACGTATCAATATTGTTCTGAAAATAGGGTGACCAAATAACTGAACAGTATTCCAAAATAATTTTAACTAAGCATCAATACACTAATCTTGTTGAATCATTGCAATACTTGCAATTTCTAGTAACAAAACTGAGAAGTTTATATGCCTTTACTGAAATAGTGTTTATGTGGTCACAGAAAGTAAGCTTCTCATTGAAAATAACACCCTAATCCTGAATAGAAGAAACATAATTCAGTGGCTGATTATTAATAGTATAGCTTGTTTCAATTCTATTGACTTTAAGAAAAACTTATAAAATAACATTTTTTTACATTTAAGTGGAGTTTGCTCTGATTGTACCAATTTTGTAGTCAACCTAAGTCATCTCTCAACAAGGCTTGGTCTTTTAGCCTACCTGTAACTTTCCAAAATTTCAAGTCAGTCATCTGCCAACATTTGCTATTTAGGGAACAGGAAGTGATGTGATTAACAAAGATATTAAAAAGAAGTGGAGAAGTGTGGCCACATTGAGGAGCTCCAGATGTTACTGAGATACTGTCAGGCAGAAGAAAACCTATATTGACTCGTTGACTTCTACCAGATGTATTTGGTTATCTACACAATCAAATGCTTTGGAAAAATCTGTGTATATTGCATCTACTTGTTTACAGTCCTCCATTTGAGATAATATATCAGATTGATGGCAAACAAAGTTTATTGCAATGGAATTTTTGCTACGAAAATCATTTGTGATTGAAATATTCAGCCTTAGCAGAATCAAGAAAGTTGCTTTGCTATAAGACTGTTAAAGAGCTTAGGGATTGCAGATTGTATACAAATGCTATGATAATTTTCAATGTTGTCTTTCTGACCATTTTTAAATATACTTGCTTTCCATTAAGAAGGAAACATAGAGGTTTCCAAAGATCTATTAAACAATTAAGAAATGGCATTACAGGGGTACAGACACACATTTTTAATAAAAAATTAGGCACTTCATTGGAACAGCAGTAATCAGTCATGGTAATCTTAGGACAAATATTTGTACTAAAGTTGCTATTTAATGGATGGATAAGTATGCAAAGGTTGTTGCTATTTGGTGAATACACAGTTTGGAAGAAGTTCATAAATAAATTAACTATGTCTTGACCATTTGTTGCCGATTGGACTTGATAAATAAGGAGTTAGGTAGGTTATGACTAGATCACTTATCATTGATGTACTTCCAAAATGATTTTGGATTATTTGTATGGTCTCTATTCTACCAAATCCGTGTTAATGCTATTGAAAAAGTTCAGCAAACAAATCTATGGTTTATAGCATACAAATTGAATAGACCTTTGCATACTTACTCTAGTAAGATATCCTAATGCAACCTAAGCTTTATACTCTGCAAAAACACAGGATAATGTCAGATGCAATACTTCTGTTTAAGTTGGTATCTGGCCACATTTATTGCCCTGTCCTGCTTGAGCTGTTCCACTTCAAAATACCTAACAGGGTTAGTTGTCACCAAATTATTGTATAATTTATTATCTGCATGTTATGAAGTTGTTTGTATTTGATGGTATTACTACCAAAAGCAGGTAGCAGATATAACCATAAATAAATAGTCCTTTGTTTTGCTTTGCAGAAATACTTGCTTGTTTGATATTCCATATAACAGCACTAACTATGGTTTTTATAGTTCAGTGGCAGCAAGTATCTCCCAACTTGTCAATAGATTATGATTTATAGACAGCAACCTTAAATGGTCCCTTCATATCAATGTTTTAAGTAAGAAACTATTGTCAGCCTGCTATGCAATAAGATCTGTTTCAAAGGCAATCAATTTAACATCTTCCAAAATAACATATTTTTCTTTGTTCAAGTCTCATCTTCCATATGGTCTTCCTTTTTGGAGTTCTAGTCATCATCATCATCATGCAACCTCTTCTGTCCACTGCTGGACATAGGTCTCTCCCATTTTTCGCCACTCTTCACGGTTCTGTGCTTCTTGTTGCCATTTCTTCATGTTGGTGGTCCTCCTCTGCTGCGTTTGTTTTCTCCTGGGCGCCAGTCAATTAGTTTTCTGGTCCATCTTGTGTCTTTCAGTCTCACTATGTGACCTGCCCAATTCCATTTCAGCTTGGCTATACGTTCAGTTTGGAGTTCTAGTACATCTGCCCAATGATGTTACTTTAACATTACAAAAAAGAGTAATACAGTATCTTTTTGGCTTCATTAGAATAACACATTGCAGAAGCTAGTTCAAAAATCTTGAGATATTAATGCTTCCCCCTATATATATTTTAGAAACTGTTTGCTTAATTTGTAAACACCTATATGTTTTTCAAGCAAGACCTAATCATGACTACTCCACCAGAAACTCAATCTTTAATCTGTATTTACTGATCCCATCCACTGAGTTAGTAAAGAGATCTATATTATATTCGGCAAAAAAAACTATACAACCACCTCCATTTAAAACTTAAATCTGCAACATCTTTCCCTAAGTTCCATAAATTGATAAAAGCCTATCTATTAAATTACAGTACCTTTATGTACAAGTAACTAAAGTATTTTTATATATATTTTAATATCACATGCAGCAACTTAAACTTATTAGTTTGTAGGGATTTATTATGCAATTTGCAATTTATTTAAATTTTGCAATCAATTGTTTATTTTATCTTTTATTTTGTGATATCGACAATTTATGTAATTTCAATAAATTTTAAATTGCTATTTGTTATTTTTCTGACTTTTTGTAAGCTTTGTCCATAAAATTTGTACAATTTTCAGTCACAATAAAGTATATTTCTATTCTATTCAGTGATGAGAGTGTAGGTTTTACTAGAATATCTTTGCCCGTTTTTAAACATAGCATTCAACTAGCTTTAAATGAGTTGTAGATTCCATATTTTTGTTTTAAGTATTCATTTTTATGATATATGTAGTTATTTATATGTTGTTGCTCTTTATTGTTTTATTATTGTTCAACATGGTTAGTTTAATATTGTTCTGAAGCTATTTTCTTGTGGCATTTTAAATTAATTTATATTTAAATGGGAATAAGCCACATTAAAGGTTAAAATACGTTTATTTATATTTATAGGAATGATTCAAATATAGTCCTAAAAGAAACGGATGGTAAAAAGAGAAAAATCAAAGAAGCGGCTCTAATTATGCTAAATGAGACCAATTGTGTCGCGAATTCCTCGGCAGAATGTAGTAGGATCTGGTTACCCATATTGAAAGAGGAAGTTATTAAAAGGAAAATACCAGTATTGGTAAGTCAGTAACATATGGAGAATACATCATTTATGTTTTTTAAATAACAAACATAAAATCGGAATTTGGTGTTTATTGAAGGTAAACTAAATGCACGATCAAATACTTACCATGTCGGGATAGTATTATGAGGTTTTTTTCCTGGTTTTTCCCTCATAATTTACTATGGAATCACTAACAGGAGAATTTTACTGTCATCATGGCATGTATTTGTCTTTTTAAAGACGAATTACATGTTATGATCTTTTCTGACGGATATTCTCAAGTTAAAGTTGATTTCATGTAATCGAATGAACTATCTTATAAGTAAAGTCGTCCCAGGAAAGCAACTCAACAATATTGGCAATATCATTTTAAAGTTGTCTACTTTAAAATGTATAAGGTATGTCTGAATTGTCAATATAGATGAGTCAGATAAAATTAAATTATTAGAAGAATTATTCACTAAGTAACAAAAAACAAAATTTGTTTAATTTACTAATGTTTGTATTTTGAGAACGATTTCCGAAGTGGAAATTGAAACGTCAATAAATGTATTTTAACCTTTAATGTGGCTTATTCCCATTTAAATATAAATTATGGTTAGTTTAGGATTCTTTATATTATATTATATTTGAAAAATGAATTCTCTGGTTAATAAATAAATAAAAACTTCCTCATTTGTTATTTTGGTCACCATTACTGTTACTCTCTCTGTTAACTCAACTGGTTTTCTGTCAAATTCTTCATTTAATAAACTGTCAAAGTACTTTTTCATTGGTTTTTTACATCCTTTTTATGAACTAGTATTTTATTAGTTTCGCCATGTAGGAAATATTAGAATTGCTATTGGTACTTAGTATTTTATTATTTTCATCTGGGACACACATAATTTGTTTAAAATCTTTTGTTTTCTGTGTTTGGCTATTTTATATAAAATGTTTACTTAAAAGTTATAATGATAGGTATAACAGTTTTTATAGCTTTTTTGTAATATCTCATTTACTATGTTTATTAGATCACCTACTGACATTTATTGGCAGAATTAATTTTAATAAACTTCCATTAACTTTGTTATTTTGAAACTTTCCACTCAATAACCAGTAGTTAGCATTTTGTATGTTTTTAAATACAAAATCTCTCTAAATATTTAAAAATCATTTTTTGCCATAGTTATTTAATTGTTTTACCTAGAACTATATACTTAATAGAACTGCTTGTTATTTCAAGGAATATATTCAAATTGTAGTTGTAATAATAAATTCCTAAGAACTATTGATAGTTCTCCAAGTTGTAAGCATGATTTTTAAACAAACACTCAATATTTTCTGTTTCATTATTTAAGTTCATTTCAAACTAATAAAGTAAAAATGTCATTTCTATTTTTATTTCAAAAACTTAAAGCATGCAACTGGTTTTACAGCTTTTATAGCACCTGAATTTTATATCCATTTTAAATTATAACCCACTGAAGGCAAGAAAAATACTTTTTAGGTAAGTATTTAATGTGAAAGTATTGAAAAATATTTCCTTCTTGATCTGTTTAATTTGTTTTTAAATCCTAAGATTGGAACTTACTATATTTATTATTGTTTCTATTAATAAATTACATAAAATGTGTAAAATACACTTAACCAACTGTTGGAATGTAATTAGTTAACTGACACAAATTCTTTTCTCCAATCTATGAAAATATACATACTGAAAATTGAATCAATCTAGATTTGTAAATACATACCTTAGAATTAAGGAAGCTAACTGCGAGATTTTTAACAGTTTTGAGATTCAGAGAAGCCTGTGGGACAGTAATAGTATCCCGTATGAGCCCAAATTGGAACAAGAATGTAACTTCTAACTTTTGGTTATCCATCTTTTAATGCTCTAAAATGATCCTTATCTAAATATTCAAATTTTATTTAGCATTAATTTATTTCGTGTAGACGTGCGGAACCGGTTGTTCTTAATTTAATTTATTTCATCCTTTCGGAAATACCAGATTTGGGTTCAATAAAACAAGATCTACTGGTACCGTTATGAACACTTTGTTACATTTTTAACACATTTCTACAACCTTTTCGTCAATATTTAAGACACTGAAAGTGGAGGACTGTTATGAGGGGTTTAATCCACCGTGTTTTAAAGAAATTTTCAATTTTTACGGGGAGAAACTTAAAAAACATAACTTCTCAACACAAACCACCACATTTGACATTTGTCTTGGCCTTCGCCTTTCGTGACGTTTAAGATAATACAATGTTGCCAAAGGTAATTAAATATCTTCCATCATATGACCCAGATTTTCTACAGCTAATATCTCAAAAGAGCTACATACTCACTAAGAAATCATCCTCTGCTTCTTTTTATCTAGTTCATTATAAAACTAAGGTTAGAAATTGTTAGATTAGGATGACGATGACGTTTAATTCAATTTGTAAACATTATAAATCTGTTTAACACAAAAATGATTGAAGTGGTTGCAAAATTGCCCCATGGTCATGTATTTCTATCAGGTGAAACCTTAGAATGTAGTGTCACTTTTATTCATCCTCCTTCTCCTACACATACAGTTGCTCAAAGCCACACGGATGTATTTGAAAGTTTAGCTTGGGCCTCAGCCCAAATCCACTGCCAATGCTTTACTGATTCAAAAGTTCCCAAAGATAGGGCCTCTGAAAATATATCGAATTTTCCTGTTACTGCTTTGAGTGTACATACTAATGAAAATGCAAGAGTTGAAGTAGCTACAAAACCAAAAATACTTTTTTGTGATTTGAGATTATCTCCTGGACAGTCAAAAACATGTAAGTAAAGTATTACGGGCATAAATTGATTTGTAATGTTGTTTATTTCTAGATATCTATAGAGAAAAAATCCCAAACGATTCCCCTCCATCCTATAGAGGACAGTTAGTGAAATATTCATACAAAATCACAATAGGCACACAAAGAGTTAATAGTCCTGTTAAATTGTTAAGAGTGCCCATAAGGGTTCTTCCTCTTTGTGAAACTTTATTAAATGAAGCTGTTGCTCTATGTAATGACACTACAGAGGAATTGACACCTGCAAATCCATTTTTGGAAATCAGAAAAAAGGAAAGTCCACTAGAAATTGCACTTCAAAGTCTACAAGTAAGTAGACTTTGTTTTTTTTTGTTATAAAAGTTCTATTTTAAATAATATTGTTTGACTGTCAGTCTGTCTGTGCATTGATCTACTTCAGTTCCAGAGCCCTATGTTAATTTGTCTTTGCCTTTGTTTAAATTTTCACCTCACTGAATATTCCTGCACCAGACCAGTCTGTGTACCAGTACCAGATATAACCTTGCATATTTGGGTCAAGTGTTTCCTCTACCGTATCTCTCTCATAGGCAAATGTCCATATGGAAAGGTACTTTAGGCTTGTATCTGGGTAAAATATGGTCAGCAATCATCATTTATTAGTTATTTTATTTGTTCTATCTGGTGATTCCAAGTAAGCATTGAGTCTAATATTACCCCATGATACTTTACTTCTTCTCACCAGAATTAGATGTGTACAATTTAGACTTTGAGGACCAAATCTCTCCAAATTCTAACTTCTGGTAATTTCGACAATTCCATTTCATTTGAAGTCCATCCAATATGACACTTGCTTCTCTTCTGCTATTCTAATCTACTCCGCTCTATATAAATATGTCCCCATTAGTGTTTTTTCATTTAAGAATTATAAGTATGTCAAGTATTACTCATAGAATCATAAAAAGACAATTCACTTTATATAATTTTTTTAATAAATTATAGAACGTTACTGCAAGAAGAAATCCAAATTCCTACATGATCACCAACACATGGGGCAGGGTAGCTCGATTCTGTCTCTTCAAGCCAGCCTATAAGCTAGGAGAAGACATAATAGGAACTTTTGACTTTACAGTAGCTACAGTTAGCTGTATACAAGTTTCAGTATCACTACAGTGTGAGGAAAAAACAATTATTGAAGGTGCTGCTGAAGATAATTCAAAGCAGACTAGGATTATTACTTTTGGAAACTTTCATGAAGTTTGCTTAGGATATGATTATACACAGCTGATATTACCCATACCTTTGTATGTAACCCCAGATTTTGCCACAAAACTAGGTAAGATTACTGACAAACTTGTTAAATTATTAATTTGTTTTAACAAAGCCGTATTATATTTATTTTTTAGTGAGTTTAACGTGGAGATTACATTTTGAGTTTGTGACTAGCACCAACAAGGGTTTATCTCCACCAAGTCTAGAGGACACTGACTGGAGAGCACCTTCAGAGGTAACTGTGGAAACTATGGTCTGGAGTTTGCCCATAAAACTATACTCAACTACACCCACACATGTTGCACAGGGTGTCTTAGCAAATAATGTTCATAAGTTAGTTATTAGGTGAAATATATTGCAATAAAAATGTTTGTTACATTTATCATGATACAACTCACATATTTATATATGATCTAATTCTCACTTGTACATTATGTTATTATATTTACATGTTAGCATTTTATTACTGATATATTTAAATATTGTAAATTAAAGTATTATTTGACTTAGTATATTGTTTTTTTTTAACTATTATTAGAATTTGATTCAAAATAAATTACAGTCAGTTTGGTAACTTCCTTTCAAAGTAATCAATTTGGACAACTTGTAAGTACCAATGAAGCAAAAAATTAATTACTAAATTTAATAGACAGTTGGGCCTGGGATTATTGAACTAAGAACATGTTTTTTGTAATTATATCTAAATAAATGAAGTTTGGGTGTTAACTTATCCATCACCTGGAGACACTTCCAATGAGGTCCAGATAACTCCACTTTGTACTTATTGTAAAATAAAAAAAAGTTATTGCAAAACTTTTTTATTATTAAAAATAAAAAAAGCTTTCTTCTGTTATATACAAATAAAAATTCAGTATATTCATCAGTTTAATTATATACAAACAAAATTTCAGTCTATTTAGCAGCTTCATTATCGTCATCAGTGCCAGAACCTGAAAACCATGACCACTACCAATTTCTTATATTTAAGGACTTAATAATATCTCATTTAAACCAGAAATTCTAGCAGAAACGCTTACATCAGTAGTATGTTGGTATTCGAAGGTGTGGTATATTGAGAAATTTTCTGAGAATTCATTACTCTATAAAGGTATCAGAAATATTTGTGATACCAATACTAAACTTTTCTTTCATACAAACTTCTAAGCCGATTTGGGACTGTGCGAAGAGTTTTCAACTGACAGAAGAATAGACTGAGTGAGGAAATTCTCGTCCCCAACACACACTCACATTAAATACATTTTGAACATAGACTCATGAATTTTATTATTCACTTGAACAGTCGGTTAAATCACCGGAGTTGAAATAAACAGAAAATGAAATACAATGTCATTTAGGTTCTCATCTATAAGTCGAAGTTGTATTAGGCCAGTAAAGAAAAAAGAAACCCAAAAAAATTTTACATGACGAACATAGATGCAGTAAATCTTTCAGGTCGCAGTATGGAGAGGGACTTAATCTATATTTACGATATTATCTTTAGCAGCTAATTTGACAAAAAATTCAAGTATTTGGTTTTTTTTTT
Source organism: Diabrotica undecimpunctata (assembly GCF_040954645.1). Taxonomy (NCBI): domain Eukaryota; kingdom Metazoa; phylum Arthropoda; class Insecta; order Coleoptera; family Chrysomelidae; genus Diabrotica; species Diabrotica undecimpunctata. The sequence continues at coordinate 12,660,812 of NC_092807.1, forward strand.
CAGCAATGTAATTGAGAATTCTTATCCCTTAGTCTATATTGTATTACATAAAAATTGTATGTAATTGTAGTCTTTGTATCCATTTCACTTCTTGCATTCATGGCACCATCGAGATCTAGCCAATTCGGGAATACTAAACGATTTGTTGCAGTTGTTGCACGAAAAAGGTGGTTCCATGCCATGGTGAACTTGAAAATGAATTAATAAACACGGCTGTGTATCGAATTGTACATTACAAAATAGACATTTAAAAATTAATGTTGGTATGAATTTAGTGCTGCATGATACGTTATCGAGAATCAATCTATTCACTTCGTTGAGATGACAGAAAGACGTATGGGCGGTGGTGGTGTCCTCAAGTGCCGAGAAATAGTTCATCTGGATTTCCATTTTGGGTATTAGTACCTCGCATAAACCGACTTGTCTATTTAGGTTAGGTCTGAAATAAAAAGATAGTTCAGTAATACAATATCGCACCGGTAATGTGGCGCAAGTATTTGACAAAATCAAAGATTTGCGCCACATTCCTGGAAAAAAAGCAATGAAGGCTGAACGAATTCTTATACCTCACGAACAGCTAAAATTTTGGTAATAATATATGTGGTATAACATACAGGGTGATCAACTTTTGTGACAAGGTCTGTTGTATCTGTTATAGGAGATACCAAAAAGTTATTTACAAAAATATGAGCTTCACATTTTAAATTCCACCTAGTTCTGGAAGTGTTTCAAAGACTGAGGTAATTATATATACAGGCGATTAGAATTTAATAAGTTAATCTAAAATATAAATTTATACAGTTAAATAAATAAATTTTATAAATTAATCATGTTTTAGTGATAGTTTTAGAAGACTTTAAATCAAAATAAACATTGCAATATTTTATATCAACTTCCTGAAGGGATTTCTCCATTATTGGCAAAAATAATCAATGCATGTCTAAAACACAGTGATTTTCATACTGCCTAGTAAATACCTAACATGACTATGATTCCAAAACCTGGAAAACTCCTCACCTATATGGAATCTTACCGTCCTGTCTCTCTTATCAACATCCTCGGGAAGATTCTGGAGAAAATAAATACATAAATTATAATAACATCGCCATCGCCACATTCCTCGATATTCAAAAGGCTTTCGATCATCTCTGGCACAACAAACTGATTAGAAAGTTAATTGAAATAGGCCTACCCCTACAATTCATAAATATTGTAAAAGCATATCTGATTGACTGATCTGACTGCAAAAGTAGAGATGCACAATCAAATATCCATGCCTTTCACTCCTAAGGCAGGAGTCCCTCAAGGTTCCATTCTAGCTCCTTTCTGGTATGTAGTATAGAACAGCGACATCAAAAGTCGCGGTAACTCTTGCTTTACGCAGATGACACTGTCTTAGTGTCCACCACCAAAAGATACAATCCTGTCTTTAATGGGTTGAATTGGAAGATTTCCTTTTCGTCATTTTCGATTTTTCTTCTCAAAGCTTTCATGCTTTTGTTTTCTTCTACAGTTTTGAAAATATATAATAAAAACTCAAAACTAATTTTTATAATGTCTCCCCTCCACATTCCTTATGCACGCCCATTAGTGAACGCCAGACGATTATTTCCGATCCAGCTTATACGTAAGAAACAGCGGCAGGGTTGCCTTATTATATATTTGAATTAAAACATTGAATTGATTCAAAAAATTGGCGATGACTGGCGCGGTTATATTGCCTTTCAAAATTGGATGATGATATTAAAAATGAAACACTAATTGACACAAATACTGGTACAAAATTTCCATGAGAAATTTACGAAGAGACAGAAATACGAGACAGGCCGAATGCTATGCTATGTACCTATTTCTTTTTGGAGGTAACCATGTACGTGTGAAGATAAAATTTTTATATGCCGACTGTTAATACAACAGAAGAATGGGTACAAATAATAAAATGGTACTTTGGAGGCAATTCAGTAGAAGAAACTATTTATTTTTTATGGCTTTTGAAAATAAGCCAATACCTATAGAAAAAACGCAGATGTAAAAAATGCTGCCCATCAGATCAACCTCGCGAAAAGAAAATTTCTCAAGAACGAGAATTTAGATAAATGCAAGTGTGTGCATTGGCTGAAGCGACGCCGTGTTCAAGTAAACAAATTGCCGATGAAGTTGATTTGAATGCAAAAACAGTGAGGAATATTTTGAAAAGAAACAACTACCATTGTTATAAAATGCAGACAACTCAAGAAATATTTCCTGATGATCAATTTAAATGGATGCAATTTTGAGAAATTATGATGGAGAGATGCCATGCAAATAATTTTTTTGAAAAATATTTGGTTTACAGATGAGTCCTCCTTCACAATTCACAAGAAACATAATCCATCCGTTGTACGTTATTGGTCTCAGGAGAATAAGCATTTGAGTGTGTCTATGCGTACGCAGTATCCACAAAAGTTGAATGTTTGGACTGGAATTTTGGGAGACCATATTATTGGTCCTTTTTTCATTGAAGGCAATTTAAACGAAGTCAAATATCTCCAATTACTGCAAAATAAAATTCTTCTTGCACTTCAACGTCTTCAAATTAACTTCAACGAAATTTGGTTTCAGCAAGACGGCTGTCCTGCAGATAATGCAAAGCCGTTAGAGACTATTTAGCGTTAATTTTTGCTGAACATGTCATTAGTACAGACGGTACAATAAAATGGCCCCCTCGGTCACCCGACTTAGCTCCTTTAGATTTTTATTTTTGGGGAATGCTAAAAACGAAATCGTACAGGCATAAGTTCGAGCTAGCCAGCAACTTAGAGGAACTAAAGGAAAAGATAATCCAACTTAGCCAAAACATATCGACAGATGAACTCAACGCCATGAGAAATGCGTTGTATAATAGATTTGGTTACTGTTCGTTACAATTTGGTGGTCTGTTTGAACATTTATTACCTAAGAATTTTATTTGATTTAGAATTTCTAATTGTTTGGAATTATTTTTAATTTAAACAGTAGTGTTGGAATTATTTTTTATTTGATTTCATTTTTATAGAACAAATTTTATACTTTTATACTAATTTTTATCTTTTTTTGTTTCATTTTTATAGAACTAATTTTTACTTTCACACCTACTATCTCCAAAAAATCTAAACAAAAATATGGTTTTAACGATATTTTGGAAAATACCAAATAATATCTTTTTCGTCCAGTTTAAATTTAATATAATACACCTACTCCTTCCTAATGCTTTACTAGTACTGTCTTTATTTATTATGCTTAATGAAAGACCAACCCACGAACCTATGCAATATGCATGGTATACCAAACTAGTTCTGTTCTGCTCGTTACCACAGTATTAAAATCAAAGTGTCGTTACTTTGACGACGCGACGTTTGCCAAATATTTTTGTATGAAGCTTTTTTATTGTGGCATCATAATGCAGTTTATTATTTTTATTCGGAATGAGGCACAATGTGACTTTAAAATAAGCTTATTTTGATGCTTAGATTTCCAATTCGGAAATCCTACTTAAAATACGAAACATTCATAAATTTTATTTATATAAAACGATTTCCGAAGTGGAAATCAAAATGTTAAATTAAACTTATTGTAAAGTAAAATTGTGGCATATTCCCAATAAAAAACAGTAAGCTGCTATTTAAATCAATTCGTCAAAATTTGATTATCTTAGAACATTGTTCAAATGCTAAAAAGACAACAGGTCAAATAAAACCAATAAGTTTGGCAACGTTGAACTTCCCCTCTTCTGTTGAATTTATTATTTCCACTAATGCATTTTCGACGATATAAAGGGTGGACCTAATACACCTCTCTCTTTTTAAACAGGTGTTTCTCACTTCATCTCGCGTAAGGTCCAGACTGACGATAGATTATTACCCAGGCTGTATATATATTTTCCAACACTTATTGCAGCATTGACAATAAGACAATTATCAATCAATAAATAAATGAACCGATCTTTATTTCAGTGATCTTGATGGTCACATATGACAAAAATTAAAGAACATGCAATGTTTTATTCAATAATTCATAACTTTCAAGCACATTGAGTTATCAGGATGAACGGATGAAAAATGTATATGGAATGAACCAAACCTGCACACCTGGATAATTTTGACTGATATTCAGATGCTATATTTTAACACAGGGTGTTTTAAATGCATGTGATAGAAACCTAATGTTGTTTTTCTTTGTATAATGTGTATCAATCTGGTATTACAAGTAAATAATTAATCTTTATCTGTATTAGTACACTCAATTTAGAATAGATAAAATTTAGAAGGGAAAGGATAACTACAAGGGCAACTACAATTAATAATACTTATCACTAGTTTTTGCATACTTACTCTTTATTCTCAAGTTTCTTGTTTCTTATATAAGCCTGTTGTCCAATATTAAATACTACTACAGTATTTGTTGCGAATGTATTATTGATACCAATTTCTTTAATGTCTTTAAGAAATTCTTCAAGCAGGACTTCTATGAGTTCCAATGTGTTTGCACTGATCTGAAAATGTAGAAAATCATTTAAAATTAAAATCTCTTGTGAAAATATGCAGAATAGGCCAATTAAATAGGTTCATAATCATATAATATGAAACAAACCATAAACAATTTTCTGATATATTAGGAGAAGCTTTACAAAGCATTTAAACAATTATTGTAAAGTGTACAGTAATATCCAATTACATTACAGTAATATCCAATTACAATTATTGTAAAGTATCCTCCATGGAGGATCCATCATCTACATCAAAACTGATATTAAATTCAAAACATTAGATGTCTCTAACTTAAGTGAAGAAATGGTGTGTGAGTGCTGTGCGATTTCTCTGTTTATAGCCAATAGGAAAATTTGTGTTATTAGTGTTTATCGTTCGCCATCAGGAGAAGTTCAGAGTTTTCTGTGTAAATTACATAATATATTGGAGCTATGCAGTAAGTCATATCATGATATTTATATTTGTGGGGATCTAAACATTGATTATCTTGTCATGTCTAATAATAAGCAATCTTTTAATGAGTTTTTAGTTAGTTATAATCTGAGAGTCACATCTGAGGCTCCTACAAGAGTTTTCGTAGATAAAGTAGGTAAAACATCATCTACAAAATTGGATTACATATTGACAAATATCGAACCACATCTTTATAAATCAAATGTGTTCGAGGGTCACTTCAGTGACCATAAAGTATTTTCACTTAGTGTATATTTGCAAGCCAATAAAGTATCGAAAAAAGATAAAAAACCCATCAGTTACAGGGATATGTCAGATGAAAATATGCGGATGTTTAAAGCAGGGATTTCTTCTACAGTTTTTGATGAAGTTTATTCACAATTGAATGCTGAATATGCCACAAATTCATTTGTTAGCATTTTAGATTACAATCTAAATTTATATTGTCCAATAAAAACACGGTATAAAGCACACAAAAGAAATAAGGCTACATGGGTAACAAATGAGGTAAGACACGCTAGTGAAAAACTAAAAAATCTACACTGGATAGCAAAAAATATAGGGAGTCTCGAGTCTCAAGATACCTATAAACAGGCAAAAAAAGAATATAATTCTCTATTAATAAATACTAAAAAAAACTTTCATAGTGACTTAATTAATCAATCTTACAATATACCAAAAACAATTTGGAATTTAGTAAACAGTGAAACTGGTAGGCAAAAGAACAGGTCTGATATTATTCTACATTATGATAATAAAATTATTACCAAGTCTTGTGATATTGCTAATTCGTTTGCCTCATATTTTGCTACAATTACAGAATACAATCTTCAAACTCATTTTGGCACATCGTTACCTTCTTCTTGTACTACCTCAAAAATGTGTAACAAAACATTTTTCTTTTTACCCGTAACTCCAATTGAAATAAAAAATACAATCGATCAACTAAAAAATAAGCCTAGTACTGGTATTGATAACATATCTGTAAAAATAATAAAACTGATAAGTGATCATATATCGATTCCTTTAACCCATTTAGTTAATCTCTCAATAACAACCAGCCAATTTCCATCCATATTTAAAATGGCAAAAGTTATTCCAATCTTCAAAAAGAATGACCCTCATGATATTTCAAATTATAGACCAGTATCTGTCCTTAGCATAATTTCAAAAGTAATAGAGAAGGTTGTATACAACAGAATGTTAAATTTTATAGAAGAATACAATTTATTAACTCCAACCCAACACGGCTTTAGATCAAAAAAGTCAACACTCACGGCTGCATGCAGCTTGTTTGAGCGTATTTATGATGAATTAGATAGTAGAAACCACGTGGCAGGACTATTTTTTGATCTATCACGTGCTTTTGACTGCTTAGACATAACATTTATTCGCAATAAATTATATAACGTTGGTTTTAGAGGGATATTTCTAGAATGGATAATAAATTTCTTAAGTGACAGGAAGAGTGTTGTTAAGATGAAAGAATCAAGCTCAGAACCATACACGACAAAGAAAGGAGTACCACAGGGATCCGTGCTGGGACCATTATTATTCCTAATTTTTATTAATGACCTACCAGATCACATAAGGGCACTTATAATATCAATGTTTGCTGATGATACCTCGTTAATAGTCTCTGCACGTACACTAGAGGAATTAAAAATGACAATGAAGACTGTTGTTGACTGCTTTATACGCTGGTGTAATACCAACCGACTAATATTAAATATTGACAAGACGCAAATTATTTATTTTCATTCATACAACTCATCTAAATATGACTATATCTTAACCATCCACGATAGAAACAATATGTTATCTTCCACTCACTCTACAAAGTTTTTGGGTGTATTTATTGATTGTAATCTCAAATGGTCAGAGCAAGTGAATTCAGTGAACATGAAATTGAATAAAGCTTTTTATGCTATATCTAGAATTAAAAACACACTACCCATCTCGGCATTAATGAACGTTTATTATAGCCTTGCTTACAGCCACATGTGCTACAATGTAATTTTGTGGGGGAACTCAGTAGATAGTAACAAAGTGTTCATTAACCAAAAAAAAATTATCCGTAAAATTTTTAATTTGGATTATCAACAGTCTTGTAAACCAGTTTTTATTAAACATCAAATTTTAACTTTCTACTGCCTATATATCTATAAATGTTTACTTTATGTCAAAGAGGAAATCAATTCATTTCCAGTAAATTCAGACAATCACTACTACAATACAAGAAGTGCTGAATCTTTACGAGTTCCTAAACACAGAACATCCCAATTTCAAAATTGCTTCAGATATATGGGACTGACCTTATACAATCATTTGCCAAAAACTGTGAGAGAAATACCACTTATCTCTAAATTTAAAAAAAATGTTAAAGATTTACTCTTAAGAAAAGCATATTATTCTATAAATGAATATCTTGAGGATAAACTGCAATAGCTTCATATTTTACTTGTAAAAATGTTATTTTATATATTTTATGTTTTGTCAATTTTTTTTTACACTGTGAATGTTGTATTATACACATTAATGTTTTTTATACCAAATTCTGTAGTGACGTATCCTATACATTTATTTTGAATGTCTTAAAGGATCAATAAAGATGACTATGACTAATAAGCAAATACTAAATTACAAACTTAAAAGAACAATGATTGTAGGATGCCCCTTAAAAAGATGGCACGAAGGTTTATGCTGGAACATGCAACAAATGCTTAATTAACCTTGGAATGAGAAAGAAAATATTAACTTAATGGATAGTCGAGAAAATTACACAGCTGAACAACCTGAGGTAAAGAAAAACAAAAGTATCTATACATATATTTATGGATAGGATTGCCAGGAGTGGCAAATCTATACATATATTTATTTCAACATACCTTACTCTTCATGTTATAGCTGCTAAGCACCTGGACAAATTGTTTTGCATAAGCATACATCCTCTCTAGAGTATGAACCCATCTGCTAGTCTCTTTGTTAATAATCCTGGCTTCCTCTATAAATTTAACTGCACCGAACGCTACAGAACACGAAGTCAGATTTAACCATCTTCGATATTCATTTTTGTTAAATCGTTTAAAAGCAAATTCGCTACTTCTAAATTCTATCCCCACATATGGCCAATTCACGAATTCTTTTAGTGATATGTCTGTCCATTCAGGTTCTAAATGGCGATGTATTGTTATATCATCTGAAATAAAAAGAAAATACAGTAATACCTGGTGACTTACCAATCCAAATGTCAACCTCTTCTGCTTGTGTGGTGATTTCAATCATCCGGTAGACCCTGCTATAAGTAATCACCACTTATTGACCAACCTCTCCAATGGGAAGAGTCAATAATTGGTAGAGCACTCTTTTGTCCAAGAAATTAACCCTGAAGGCAGAAGAACTTGTTAAGGGTATAAGCAAAATACAAGGAGAAACTACTGCATGAAAGAAGTATCTATTATGGCAATAAGAGATATACAGAATTTGGTACAGGTTGTCATCAAAACAACTAAGAACTGGTAAGATTATTAACTTTCATTATGGGAATAAGTGAAACACACTGGATAAATATAGGCAACAGGTTATCAGAGGTGCATACTAGTTGGGAAATCTTGAGAATGGAGATATAAATGGAATGAGCCTAGTTCTGAATAATAAAATTGCCAATTGTTTTAACCACTTTGTACTTATGTCAGAAGGAATGCTCATAGTTCAACTAAATGCAACTCCCATAAGAATGAACATCATTCAAGTGTATCGTCCTACAGTTAACACATTCAAAGAAAGTATTCAGATATTTTATAACGACCTACACAATATTTTCAAAAGGATTAAGAGAAAAGAAAAAATACTAATAGTGGGTGATTTTATTTGTAAAGAACAAAGTGGAGTTTTGATAGATCCTTTTGGGCTAGATGGATGTATCCATTTGCATTGTTCTTTTGTTACATCCTGTTATCCCTGTTCTGATTTTTTTTTTCATGAAGTCATCGGCTTTTGCACAAGATAATTCCATTATCGCTGTATTAAATGTGTTCTAAGCTACTACCCGTAATTAAGATTTGCAAATTGCATTTTGCTGGCAATGCAGCTAATAACAATATTTAACACATTATGAAAGTACAAGGATAAAACAAGTAATGAAGACTTTACTCACAATCCGTTTAACAATTTCAAACTGGTCTTGTGAACATATTGTGAATAAAGTAATTTTTTATTTATTTTATCCTCTTATAAAATTAATTTAAATATGCAAGGTGGTGTCATTTGAATTTATTATGTATTATAGAATGTAAAATGAACTTACCCTTTTTAACGTCGAATACCAGAGTAGACAAATATTTTGGAGCTCCTTGTATGTTGACAACAAATGGAGCCATTTCTGTAGGGGGCACTACAGTATCTTCTGAGGAGTTTACTTCAGCTTCATCTTCTTGATTCATAATTTCGCTATAACCGTTCTTTATTAAATAATTTAACTTAACACTTAAGTACTGCCTGAATTTCAAAAACCAATCCTTAAAACTCAGTTTACCACTATAATATTCGGGACTTTTCTGCCAGCCTGGCCAGTTTTTCATATAGTAAACAAGCATGTGTGGTAAAACTATGGCCAAAGCTCTGTCTAGTTTATCTAGATCTATTAATACTTCGTGCCTTAACATTAATTCTAATACAGCAGTATCTAGATTTAATTGTTTGCGATCTACTAAGGTCTGAAAACATCTTTTTAAACCAGTCAAATGTCCTGCTTTCGGGCGCTCTTTAGATGTACTTGGACTTTCAGCATCCATGTTTACTCAAAACGTGTTTGTGTACGTAGTGCACGTTAGAATAAAAATATTTAAATGTATGTTTATGTTTAATTATGTTTTGTTATTCAAAACAAACCTTACAAAATACAAAAATACATGTGTTGAGACTGTTGAGTGTTGTGCGTGTTGTGCTACTTAGCACAGCACACTCTCACTTAGCAGTGACAGTCCTGTGTTAACAAGTAAAACGTCAATTGGCGCATTGCCTAGTGTCAGGGTGCGTAACTATAGGTATACATGCCGGTAAATTCAAAAGGCGCGTAAAATTATCCAAGATTGTAAACTCATATTTGTTACCAATCTAGTTTAATTTATCTGTGTTACTTAGAACCACAGAACACGTAATAAAAGCCACACAAAACGTAATTTGAGTCTATTGGCGAAGGGAGATATATATGTTCTGAGAGATAAGTAAATTTAATTTTTTATTTTTTGAGTAAATAGCTGCAACTACTGTATGCATTAATTCATGTTTACCTAAAAAGAAAACTTAAAGCCATTTTTGTTTTTTTTTGGCCATGCCATGGGTTAAAGACGCCATGGACGAACCAAAGAATACATTTATCAATTCAATAAAGATTTACAGTTTTAATTTTAGAGAAGTCACTCACACTGTGACTTCTCTAAAATGAGTAAATCTCATGCCCCTTTGTCGTAGTCTTTTTTTATTTGAACTAATGCAATCTTCCATGGTTATAGCTTGATAAAAGGATTGTGGCATATTATGAAATTTTCTTTCCACAATAATATTTGTCGAAATTTAACCGACTCATCCTCCAATAGAGTTTCCGCTTGAAAGATACTGGATATTTCTAAACATTTATAATATATTATAGTTCAGTTATTCCAATTCCTTCCGCTGTTTTACAATAAATGGAACATACTTTTTTAGATAATTCTTGTTTACAGCACGGTACCCTCCTTCCTCCTTGTCTCATTCGTTTTTGCGGCAATTACAATATTATAATTACAAGTTATTAGATTACAAGAAATAGACAAATAATATGATAGGGACACCTACAAGACTGTCATGAAAGAAGAAAATGTGGCTGTGTATTAGCATGCAAAAGATAAGAGACCACAGAAAAATATAGGAGATGAAGAAGAGTCCTAATTTCAATTAAAATGTTATGATAAAATGTGGTATAGTGCAATTTTTCGTTTTGTAAGACGAAGAATCTTTCTAGGACTTCTCCTCTTCCTATCTTTTAGTTATTGCCTTATTAGCTACGTAGGAAAAACCGATTTTCTCAATAACGATGATGTAATGGTGGTTAAAAGAACCCAGCCTTTCATTTGGAGGAGTCTTCAACAACACAATTCCAGCAGTGACGAGACTAATTGTAGGAACTCAGTGCAAGGAAAGGTGTTATTAGTAGACGATCGCGGTTACGTGTGTCCCAGGAATGAAGTTCTCCAAAACGGGTGCTGCAATGAACAGTCGCCAGGTGTAGTGCAATATTTATGTGAAACTTGCAAACCCAACAATTGTTGTACAATTTACGAACACTGCATTTCTTGTTGTTTACAACCTGATAAGAAAGAAGTGCTGGAAAATGTTTTAGGTAAAGCCTCTGAGCAAAATAGTGTTCTATTTGCTTCTGTTGCAGATCATTTTGAACTATGTTTAGCTAAATGTCGTACAAATTCACAGAGTGTACAACATGAGAATTCTTATAGAGATCCTAAGGCTAAGCACTGCTTTGGTGAAGTTGCCCCTGTGAATGTAGATAATGAAGTATGATCGTTTGTCATATTTTAAACCCTTTAAAACACAACAGAGGTAGTTCACATATTCCTTTATATTTGGTAAATTTCTTTATGGATTAATAACATCTTTTATAGGAAGTAAGATGAGAATAGTAAGAAGTTTATCCTTTTTGTCAATCAATGCTATTATCTCTAACACTACTACTTTATTATCTTATGAGGCTGTTAATGATATCACCAAAAATTTTATTAAGTAGATAGATATATTCAAATAAAGTAATTTTAGGCAATTTAGTATTGATTATAACTACTTTTTAAAGTAGCAGTTATAATGATTTTATTATGGGATAGGTATAGAGTTCATATACACCCTTGTTTCCAATAAATTGATACAGGAATGATAATGTAATTGGTATTAAATAAAAAATGAATGAATTTGCATACAAGAAATGCCATTTTTATAACAGATTTAAAATCTTACTCAGAGTTTTAGTTACTCCTACTGTGTGATTTATTTTTTTTTTAAATCTTGTCATTTGAAGATTTTTCGTTTAAGTATGTTGAACTTATCACGCATAAAGATATTTTAAAAGAACAATGGAATTATTTTGAAGGCATATAATAAAATGAGACAGAATATTTCTGTTCTTATTAAGGACTATACTAGAATATTATTTGAATTAGATTTTTCTCCTTATTATTTGGCAAATTTTAGTTGTTCTCTGACCTTCTGATGCATTGTGGCAATGCAAGAAGTGGTCGAAGAAGTTACTGTTTCAACTATAAGTAAGCTTCCCATCTTTTTGCAGTTAGTGGGGCTGTGTTCTTTGTTTGCACCTCTCAGGGAGAAAAATGATTTTTGCCAAATATTTCTCCTGTTTAATCCAGATTTTACAGTAATCCAAAAAGAGTACAACATACAAATGTATTTCTGATTATATCTTTTTACTTTTCAAGCAAATTTATGCATTATAAACAGTATTGAAGTTGGACATCCTTTTGGCAGAACTCTCACTATTTTGTATTATTAAAAAAGCTATAAAAGCACATATGAGTGATATTTTATTTATTATAATATATTTAAATTATGTTTAGTAGTACCAAAATTTTCTCAGATTGATTTAGTACCTCTTTCTTTTGTGTAAAAGTTCACAATTCAACTATTTCACAAATTTTAATTAGGGAACAACTAGTTATATTTACTGCACTGTAACTCAAAGCACTTTTTATGAATTATATTTATAATTTAGCGATAATAAATTTTTTACCTATAATCATTGTTTTATTAACATTTTTAACCTATTTTAAAAGAAATATCTACTGAAAACACAGGGAGAAAATAAATGAGTCTTATGAATGCTACTGTTTAGATACATAGGTACATATCGTAAGTTTTTCATATTCTCCAAATATGTTCAATGAGATTAAACTCACAATGGCAAAGGGACAATCTTAACACATTATGTCCAAAATTATGTATAATCTCATCTATTGCTTCTTTTATGCTTATCTTGCTCGTTGCTTATTTAAAATTTCAGAATTGTATGGGACACTATCCAAAATTATTACAGATAATGTAAACTTGGAAGCAGTTTTTCTTTCAACTATTTCACAAACATATCCGTATTCATGTTATCATGATAATCAGATGATTTTCATTTTGACGAAAACACAAGATCCGCTCCATCCATAAAACCATGTTTTCTGTTTTTGAAAACTGATTTGAGATTCTCATTCGAATCTCTACAGTAAACATATCAACAATTAGCGATAATTGATATATAATATTAGCTTGTTAGTTTGGACAAAATAAGGAATTTTTGAAGTTATACTTCTATATGTGCGCTCCACGTTGGAAATTTGTACTGGAGTGAATCAGTGAAATCATTACATATGTAAGATAATGAGTAAGAGAGAGACAAAAGATATATATTTTCTCTCTCTTCCTCTCTCGAGAATAAAAATGTTGCTTTTGTATATATATTTAATATTATATATATATATAATATAATATTTATTAATATTATTATTTATGTGATATGTTTTGTATTATTTATTAAATGTTCATAATTATTTTAGACTTTTGTATTTCAAAATAATCTCAATAAATCACTGTATGACCAAGAACTGTCAATTTTGAAACACGTTTGTGTTATGTCTAATTGGCAAATATTTTAGAAAAGGGTCAAAAAACTGTCAAACTTGAAGCACGGTTTTTTGAAGAAAATCTTAACAATTTGTCGATTTTGTCCATCGAAAGTAGGAGAGAGGTTCTGTCAAACTCATTTGAGGTTGAGGGTTGAGGCTATCTTCGGTTTCCGTGATTGGCTTTTGTGGAGAGAGGTTGTATTATAATAGTTCTGTTCCTATCTTTATAAACTTTAATTTAATTTTTAGTTGTATATAAATAATTTTTATTGTTTAAAATCAATTGAAAAAAAAAGATTTAAAGAGGTTTAATAATGGGGGATAGCACAGGGGGGGTTGGTCCTCCTAGTGTTGAGATGGTAATAAGTAAGAGAGATGATTCAGATATAGAATGTAATATAAATTTAGACAAAACATTTGTAGGAAATAATGATAATTCGGAGACCACTAATCAACATGAGAGTAAAAAAGACAAAAAACAGTATTCTTATCAGTATACCGACACTGGCCCATTTGAGGTCTATATGGAATCAAAAAACAATAACGTCGGAAATTATAGTTTTTTAAAGCTAGCAAAATATATACATGATAAGAAAATTGAGAATATACAAAAAATTCATAAAAAGGGTAAAAACCGAATTAGCGTTATTTTTAAGAAATGGGAATGTGCTAATAAATTTGTTTCAAATATAGAGATTAAAAATGATGGATATGAACTCTTTATTCCTGCTAATAAAGTAACTTGTAGGGGTGTAGTAAATAATGTTGATGCAAGTATTTCTGATGTTGAATTAATTAGTTTTTCGGGTACATCCTCAGTAAATATTAAAATTTTGGAGGTAAGACGTTTTAAAAGAAAATCAAAATATGATTCAGGCAAATACATAAATACAGAGACAGTTGCTTTTACCTTTTCAGGAAAACAAATTCCAAAAGAGGTTTCTATATATGGGATTCCCTTTAGGGTAAAGCCATATATGATTCCGGTGGTTCAATGCTATCATTGTTTTCGTTTTGGCCATACAAAAAATCAATGCAGAGGGGATAAAAAATGTAAAAATTGTGCTGATAAAGCACATGAAGGTGAATGTATGATGAAATGTCTCCATTGTAGTAGTAATTTTCATGTAAGTACTTTTAAAGAGTGTCCTGAATATGTCAGACAACAGAATATTAAAGCTGTTATGTCATTAGATAATCTCTCTTATTTTGAGGCAAGTGAAAGGTATCCATATGTCTCCAATAAAAAGTTATCAAAAGAAAATACATTTAGAGTAAGCCAGGACGAATTTCCACCTCTATCAAATCAGGTTAATATACCTGACAGAATTCCAATTAATGAGCAATGGATAGAAAATATTCGAAGTAACCCAGAACAGTGGTTTAGCAAAAAAACAGAAAATAGCGGGAACAAAAATAAAAATTAACGAGTCAAATAAAACTTATGACAGAGAGCTTCACAATCAGAATTTAATATCTCCAAATGGCAGATTTGAAGAAGGAACCTTCTCTGTTAGTTCTAAAATTCCTATCCCTGGATGTTCACGTACAGAACAACTAGAGAGGGAAACGGAAAAAATATTGAATGAAATACTAAAAAAACTGAATTGGAGACATAAGGAAGACCTAATCACCTACTTGAACAAGCTAATTACACATGAAACTTCAACAAATAGAAAATTATTAGATCTAGATGGATCCCAAGAATCCATACATCCTACAATGGAACATAAAAAGTTTAAACAGTAATTATAATAGTTTAAAGATTTTTATACACGATTTTAACCCTAAAGTAATATTATTAAATGAAACATGGTTAAAAATAAATCATCATTTTTATTTAAGAGGGTATAAAATACATCGATTGGATAGATTAGATGGTTATGGTGGTATTGCTACTGCTGTTGATAATAGTTTGGATCATAAAGTAGTATATACTTATAACAATAATAATAGTAAAATTCAAATTTTAGCAGTTAAA
The DNA here is from genome assembly GCF_040954645.1 of Diabrotica undecimpunctata. Taxonomy (NCBI): domain Eukaryota; kingdom Metazoa; phylum Arthropoda; class Insecta; order Coleoptera; family Chrysomelidae; genus Diabrotica; species Diabrotica undecimpunctata. The sequence goes on from NC_092807.1 coordinate 12,676,423, forward strand.
ATAATAGATTGGGACATAACAATAATTAATATTTATATTCATCCTGGGGCAAAAATAGATTTAAATGGATGGGTTGGGCGAATAGAAAAAATCAGAGGCAATAAAATTATAATGGGTGATCTGAATGCACATAATGCACTTTGGGGAAGTCAGGTAACTACTAATGCTAATGGAAGAATAATTGCTGACTCTCTAGAGGATTTGGATCTAGTTTGTTGCAATGATGGAAGATCCACACGGATTACACTCCCAGGTCAGAATGCTTCAGCAGTAGATCTAACACTAATCTCCTCGGAAATAGTGAACAGATGTCAATGGGATGTGTTAGAGGACTCGGGTGGTAGTGATCATTTCCCAACGATGTGTAAAATCCAGACACAAATTCAACATACATCTATCCAAAAAAGTTACAAAAGAAACATTAAAAATGCCAATTGGGAAAAATATTGTTCAAAAATAGAAGAACTAATGAAAAGTGGGTGTAAAGAATATAGCACCTTTACGCAAATTATGGAGAAGGTGAGTGATGAAGAAATACCCTTTTTGGAAACAAAAAAGCACACAGGAAAAAAGAAAAGTCCTCCATGGTGGGACACGGAATGCTCAAATTTAATTAAAATGAGGAAAGAAAAAATCAAAAAATACAAAGAAGATGCAAGTACAGATAATTATATAGAAATCAAAAAAATCTTTGCCTATAGTAAAAAAATATTTAAAAATAAAAAAAGAAATAGTTTTAGATGCTTTTGTAATGGACTAAATAGGGACACTCCTCTAGCAGAAATATGGCGAACTGTTAAACAGTTCTCCACATATCAAAATGCAATAATTCCTGCCAAACTTCCCAGCAAACACATAGCTTTGGATATATTAAATAAATTAGGAATTGATATAACAGATCCAGAATTTACTGTTATCCAATCCAATGACAATGTGGAGGACATTTCCAGAGAGGAAATAATAAGTGTAATTAAAAAAAAGGATAAGGCTACTGGCTTAGATCTAATAACATATAGTATGATTGGCAAACTTCCTCAGGTAGCATTAGAATCACTGTCAATAATATTTAATCAAATAATGAACAGAAAAGCTGGATTTCCACAAGAATGGAAAAACACTCTTGTTATTCCTTTCTTAAAACCCTATAAAGATCCATTATGTGCAGACAACTATAGAAATATTGCCCTAGAGTCATGTGTGGGCAAAATACTCCAAAATATAATTAAATTAAGAATTGAACAAATAATTGAAAAAAATTGTATATTGAATCCAAAACAGTTAGGATTTAGAAGAAATAAAGGGTGTAACGATAATTTAGCTTTAACAATAAATTATATTAGAACAGGATTTAGTAAAAATTTAAATACAATCGCAATTTTTTTGGATATTAGTAGGGCATATGATACTGTCAATACGTTTTTGCTATATAAATATCTAATAAAGTATGGTATTCCAACAACCTATACAAACCTAATTATGCAATTCTTGCTCAATAGAAATATTTATATTAAAGATAAATCAAACAATATACTAGGCCCAATCCAAGCATCAACTGGATTGCCACAAGGGTCTCCTCTCAGTCCAATATTGTTTAATTTGTACTCTAAGTCTTTACATGATTTAATCAAACCTGAAATGGAGTGCTTCCAATATGCAGATGATTTTGTAATTCTGGTACAAGGGTCAGATATATATAAATCAATTAATTGCTTAAATACTTACTTACAAAAATTACAGGAGTGGTTTGAAACACACAACTTTAAAATCTCAGCACATAAATCAAAAGCAATAATATTTAGAAAAAGAGCTCAAGCTTATAACTTCCCCCACCTTATGTACCAAAACATGGAAATCCCATGGAAAAATGAAATAAAGTATCTGGGGTTCCATCTACAGTGTAACTTGAATATGACAATTCAAATAAATGATATGATAGCTAAAGCAAACAAAGGAATTAATCTTATGAGAGCAATTTGTGGTACAAAATGGGGATCTGACCCAAACATTCTTTTAAGCTTATACAAAGGGATAGTAAGATCTCATTTAGATTATGCAGCCAATCTTTTAAATCCTTGCAGTAAAAGTCTGATGATGAAGTTGGAACAAGTACAAAATGTGGCCTTAAGGATTATAACAGGTTGTCTACGTTCTACACCAATTTTAATATTACAAGCGGAATGTTCAGTATCCACACTAAAAGTTAGAAGGGAAATATTGGCTCATAAGTATATATTGAAACAAATGTCTGAAAAAAATAACATAGTAATAAGAAGTTTAAATAAGTTAAATAAAGCTATAAACGCAAATAACCAATTTTGGAAGAATAAAGCTATACCAGACTACTCATTAGCATATACGGACATACTCAAAAAATCAAAAAATATAATCCGATACAAAATTAATCCCATATATGAAGTAGAAAGAAAAATTCTTTTGTATCCTATTACAATTAATAGCCTAGAATATGAAAAATATGAAATTGAATCTAATGAAATGTTTTTAGCAAAATATGGTGGAATATATAGTAATCATACCTATGTATATACAGATGGATCTATCGACCCACAAACAAACCAATCTGGATTTGGAATTTATATACCACAGATTAATTACAAATTTTCATCAAGGCTCCATAATTACACACAAATCTGTACAACTGAAATGATAGCTATATATAAAGCTATCTCTGTGTGCATTGAGAAGGGGATCATGAAAGCAGTTATCTTTGCGGATTCAAAAAGTGCTTTATCCAAAATTTCCAGTCTCAAATGGGATCAAATGGATTACGTAACCATAATGACCAAAAAACTATTGGTAGAAGCTAATAATATGGGATTCTCGATAGGAATAGAATGGGTACCTGGACATCAGGGGATTAAAGGTAATGAGGTAGCTGATAGGCTGGCGAATATTGGGAGAGAATTAAGAGTACCATATAATATAAAAAATGTTAGTACAGATATCTTTTGCGTTACAAAAAAAGACATTTTAACACAGTTCTACAATGAATGGCATTCCCAAATTAAACATAAAGATCCAAACTATTGCAGATTGCAGTGTGATTTCCCCATAAAACCATGGTATGCCAAATGTGGGTATATGGGCAGAAATACCATAACATGTATTAATCGTTTACGTAGTGGACATTGCAAAACTCCTTGCTATCTCTACAAAATAGGTAAAACGGAAACACCGATATGTGAATGCGGAACCATTGGAACAGTGATCCATATCTTCTTTGAATGTCCCATAAACAAACACAAAAATATGGATCTGTATTTAGAACTAATAAAAGCAGGAATAGAGAGTCCAATATCTTTACATAGTATTCTATATAAACCCTCTGAGAAAGTTATAAAAATAATTATTAAATTCATCAAATTTTTTCAAATCGATCTATAAAAAAAAAATTTTTTTTTTTTTTTTTATACTTGTCAAAACAACAAAATAAATCTAGAAAATACTGGAAATATCCTAACATACAAAAATGTACGTCCTTAAAATCCTTAATCCTAACCGAAGGTAGCATTACCCATATACCTAATGTGACAATGTTTGGAAGCTACCCCCAAACGAGAAAAGTCTAATCTAACCTTAAATGAAGATGATAAACAAATGGAAAAGCTAATCTTTCAGTATCACCCAGTTGTCAATTAGCAGTAAACAGTAACCTTAAATGAAGAAGATAAACAAATAATGGAAAAGCTGATCTTTCAGTATCACCCAGTTGTCAATTAGCAGTAAACAGTAACCTTAAATGAAGAAAATAAATAAATGGAGAAGCTCATCTTTCAGTATCCCCCAGTTGTCAATTAGCAGTAAAAAGTAACCTTAAATGAAGAAGATAAACAAATGAAAAAGCTGATCTTTCAGTATCACCCAGTTGTCAATTAGCAGTAAAGTAAACAGAAGTAGAAATTTATCTCTGGTTGTGCATTGCCTAGAGCAAGACGAGCATAACCTTACATGTACTGGGTAAATGATTATATAATCGAAACCCAAAAACAAACGAAGAAGAAGAAGAAGCAAATATTTTAAGTGTTTGGTTCATAGGCTGGTGTATGTGAGTTCGAATCCCAATATGAATTTCGTTTTTTATTTTTGAAATATTTAAAAACCCCACGTTAATTTTTTTAAATATATGTAATATACGCAAAAATAAAATGAAATTGATCTGGCAAATTGGTCCTCCTGAATGATTCTTCTTCTTTCTGCATGTTTCATTGTTGTAGTTTCATCAGCCTTCTGTAGATGATCTTCTCCAGTATTTTTCCTATTGTTTCCAGTAGTGAGATTAGTCTGTAACTTTCTGGTCTTCTTCCGTCCTTCCAAAGTGTGCAAATTAAATATTACTTGATTTATATCTAAAACACATCCCGCCATTTTCGCTGTCAATACACAAACACACTTTTTCCAATCACAAGTACTACTATGAAAAACTTATTAGGGTACCATTACTTTCTTAGGCTTATGTTAATCTATCTCAAAAGTCGCTGATTAGAACCACATTAAATCCTAGATAATAACTAATCTGGTTGTAACAAATATTTTGCAGGTAAATATAAAGCACTTAATGGAGAAGTGCCACCAAGTGGGCCTACGAGGGCAGTCCCCAAGATTTCTTGTTTGCGACTCCCAGTAGATTAACTACATAAACAATCTCGATATTTGCCTATAAATTAGATTATGATATAGTTAGTTTTTTTATATAGAGCTAATTTTAATTTAACTCGTTTATTGTTTATTGTAGTCTCATAAATGTGTCGAAATGGTGTACGCTAAATAAATAAAAAAAAAAAATATCATTTAATGTTTATTTACGACTGTACTTTTTTAGCTGAACCTTTTATAAATGAATCACAAATCAATTTCAGAATTAATTAAAAAGAAGAATACTAAACGTCATAACGAAATGTCATTCAGATAATAAATATAGTGCTAGAAGTGTCAACCATTGATAAAAAAAAAATAAAAGCGGAGATTACAATTATATTACTAATTGCAGTTTGCCAAATGAAATGACTGTTCTTATTTTTCGGAGAAACTTTAAAGGCAAGTAAAATAATTTTGCAAGATCATGTGGGATGTTTGTCGAGGCTAAACTTTTGAAACATTTGTTTTGGTTTTTTATTAATATGAAATTAATGTTATGTTGAAAAGAAATATTTAATACTGAAGGTAGGGTATGAAGTGTATATAAAACTGAATACATATGGAATTATTTCTTGAATTGATTTATTTGGTTTTAGATGGAGAAATTTGCTGTTGATCTAGACCAAGTTCTCAATGACTTTGAATACAGTGAATTAACTGATCAGTATAATTCTGTAAGGAATCCTGTAGAAGCTCCTAGTCCTGCTACTCAAAATAATGTGTTGAAACACTCCATTAACAATGTTTTTCATAGTTTAAATGAATATTTGAGCAGCAGTATTGATGTACCTGCTGTAGATAATGATAATTTGAGTTCTAAAGAAAAAGATTTAGATAGAGGAGATAATTCTAATTCACAGAGCAAAGGTAGGTGATAGCGGAGAAAATGCTTTAATTATAGTACATATACAAATTAATGGTATAGTTATATGCCATATTTTACTCCAATAAACAGAGCGGGAATATTCCAGTATAGAATACTTAAAATATATTGAAACATCTTTTATTTCCCAGCTTTGAATTTCAGCTTAGTCCTTTTAGTTTATGTTACTAAAAATATTGAGTTGCAAGTAATTATAATTTCATATTTATGAAAATTCATTACATGTAGGCCATTCCTAGTACAGGAAAAAACATAGAGGTATTTGTTAATACTTAAAGGTCATAGGATGACTAAGTGTGAATAAAATGTGTAGTTTGGATATTATCAGTAGTAACAACAAGTGATTGAATCATAGCATTTGTCTTTCTACTTTTCTTATATGGAATAGGCCCAATAAATAGCAGATTACACTGCTAGTGCCAGACTTTATTATTTAAAAAAAATTAAACACCAATGCTAAACTGTGGTGAATCCAAAATGTTTCTTTTTGTAGGAATTATTTGATATCATAACAATTCTACACAATCCATTGATTATCTTTGAATTTTCTGTCTATACATCATATGATTTTTATATATTTCTTACAAATTAAGTTAAATCTGCTTCCAAATGATAATATTTATATGTTTAATTTCAGAAGTATGTATACAATATCCTGAAAACAATGGGGATAAAGGAAGTAACATCAGTAATGTCGAAAATACATCTTGTGATATTAAAGCTGAAAATGCTTCAGTACAAGAAATTATCAAAGATAATTTAATGGTAGCTAATAATGACTCTATTGAAGAACTTACTCCTGATACATCTGAGGAAATCATATTTATAGAAGGTGAAAAAATCAAAAAAACCTATCCTGCCAGTCAATTAGAACATACAACTAAGGGAACTGAGGAACTTCTCATTGAAATAGAAGATGTTAATGATACAACTACTGAAAATAAATTAGACAATACAATTACAGAGAATCTCAGTAAAACTGAAGTAGAAAAGTCTGATATATTAGTGGAAGAAATTAGTTCTAAAATTTTGGAAGATCTAGTAGTAAAAACTAATGAAGTGGATAATCAAGTTGTTTGTGAAGACCCCATCTATCCAGAAGTACTGGAAGTCAGTGATGAATCAGACAAAGAGGAAAATATTAGTAACATAAAAAAAGATCAACCTGTAGTAGTAGGTTTTGAGGCTGTAACTAATCTAGAGGATGATGAAGTGGATAAGTTGCTAGAAGAATTAGAAAATGACCAAGATTTACTCCAGGAATCTCAACTCCTACAGCAAGAACGTAATAAAGAGGAAAGTAGGGATAATGAAGACAAAAGTATATTAGTTTTAGAAAAACACGAAGAAGTTGGAGAGTCAGTTGATCAATTTCCAATTACACAATTATTAAAAGAACCAAACATTTTAGTACAAACTGATTCAGAGACACCTACAATAGAAATTGTAAATGAAGAAGAAGCAAAGGATATTCCTATAGATAAAATAGAAGACAGTAGTGTTTTGCCAAATGAGATAATTCAACAAGAAGATAGAGAACATTTTGAAACAGTTCTACAAACACCTATTAATAAAGAACAATCTTTAGAAATTACAAAGGAACTCATTAGAGAAGTTGAACCACCAGAGGTTCTAAAAGAACTAGTTAAAATTGAAGAACCTCCAGGAGTACTGAAAGATCTAGTTACTGATGAAGAACCAAAAGAAACTCCAGCAGAAAGTGTGACAAAAGAGGAAAAAACACAAGCTCAGAAATCAGTAGATAAACAAGAAGTAGGTGAAAAAGAAGAAGCACCAATACTTCTAGAGGAACCTGCCAAAGAAAAAGGGGATGCTAGTGAGCAAAAATTATCAGATAAAGAAAGTATTGCTGAATTTATACCCAAAGAGGAAGAAACTATTAATACGAATGAAGAACTTGTTGAAAATGTTGAGAAGAGTTCCAAGGAACAAGATGCTGGTAATACAAGTGACGAAAAGACTGAAACAACGAGTATTAAACTTGAAAGGCAAGATAGTGCGTCTAGACCACAACATTTACAACTTAAAGAAGAAGAAAAGGAAAAACAAAGGGAAATTAATCTAATAGGTAATTATTTATACATTTTTGTATGTCAATTGTGTGCTTTCACATTATTATATAGAAGTATAGAAAAAAATCATAATTTAAGAAAAAAGAGGTTAAATCTTTGTAAATGAGTATATATTTAAAAAACCCTTAAAAGGGCTACATCAAAAACACGAACGTTTTCGGAACAACAGTTCCATCATCAGGTTAAAAATACAGGTTAACATGCCTGAGCCACCAAAATATTAGGGTAAAGACCCTTTAAAATATATAAAGTTACCAAAGATTGTACATAATGTTATTATTATTATTTGATGTTTAATATTTTAATTAAATTATACTTCAGGTAACATACACCCATGCTTTAAGTGAGTTCCAGTGTCCGGAGAGTAAACCTCTTCAAACGGACTTCAGCTGGTAACTGGTTTTTTAAATATATACCCATTTACAAAGATTTAACCTCTTTTTGTGATACGTGGTATATAGTCAGCTGCAGGAATTATTTTCCTTGTGGATATAATTTAAGAAGGCCATAGTATTGCTTATTTTTATGGATCACTAGTAGCGTAGCTACTATGCTGAATGAGGTGACATTTATGGTTTGACATTGTCATTGTAAATTTTGGGATGCCACAAAAATGAAAGTTCACTACTTTTGATTAAAAACATTAGTAAATATTAATCTTTAGATGACTATAAAATTTCAAAAATAAACATTGAAATTGTTATTTTATTATTTTAATTGATTCAATTTTATTTTGTGCATTCATTCATTCAAGTATCATATTTTTAATACCTCTATAAAAACTTATATAGCAATATTTAAATGCAGAATATTATTCTCGCACCAAATACTCAACAGGTCTAAATCTTCTTGAATTAAAGTTATATCATCATTTGAATCTACGGATTTAAATAATTTCAAATCATCTGCAAACATCAGGAAATTGCAATTTCTAAAATATTCTGATATATTGTTCACAAACATATTAAATAACAAAGGTGAACAATGAGAACATTTGTTGTGTGCTAAACCATTATAACCATCTAGAGATGGTCTACCTTTTTTCTCATCTGAAGACCAAACTATAATAGATATTAGAAAATGACATGAAATTCATTTTTGTATCACCCAAATTACTCTAACTAGAAATTTTCAGATATTTTGAACCAATTAAGATAAAAAAATGGTTAGAGTTAATGTTGCAATTAATATTGACTATAATATGTATGCATGCTTGGTTGGTTGCATAGTAACTTCCAGTTGATTACAAAATTTTACCAACATAGTAGAAACTTGATTATTAACTTTACAAGGCAGTTGAGACTAAGTTCAGTGAATTGAACTGTCATTATTCTACATGTATCATATTTTATATTCCTATAGGTGCTCCGGGCTCAACACCATATAACAATGTTTACATAAGTGAAGAAATCCACAAACAGGACGACCACGACAGCGAATCTATATCTTCCACGTCATCGAACACCTTCTCTGATACTGGAAGTACAGCTTCGACTGCCTCCACCGAAGAAATCAGAGACGACAATGATATTAATCCCAACATCGGGGAAGAAAGGAGAATACCCACGGAAAATTTAGAAAGAGATAGCAGAGAGTTGTCCGATGAAGGTGCTGATGTACGCAATCTAGAAGAGAGTTCAGAGCCCACTAGAGGAAGTGAAAGCGAAGCTAGGGGAACTACAGAAGGGATCACTAGCAGCGGGGCTCATGAAAAACAATGGTTGGGAAAGGAGGCGCCTTTATGGATTCCGGATTCTGATACTACTAGTTGCTTGCACTGTGATATGAAGTTTACTGTGTTGAAGAGGCGGCATCACTGTAGAGCGTGTGGATTAGTAAGTCAAATTCTGATTTTTAACAAAAAATATGTTGGTTTATATATAAATAAGTATCTTTATTAGAATCTATGACATAATTGTGAATGATCAACTTGAGACAAGGTCTCCACACCTCAACTTATTCAATTAAAGACTATAAAGTGTAAACACATACCAAAAATAGATCACTTGAGAAAGGCACTCTGCCTAAACAACTGTAGTTTCAAACACTCAAAAGTTTTCAGTGTTTTATTGTTAGATCAAATGAATTTCCATCAAGTAACGGTCGAATCCATCACTGTGACTCACCCGGAGAGCCACTTCAAGTTTTTTTTATTATTATTTTGATATTTAATGGATTTTAAAACATTTTTTTGTACAGGTCCTATGTGCCAAATGCTGTCATCTTCGTTTCAAATTGGAGTATTTGGACGCAGAAGCTAGAGTGTGCAACAAATGTCACGATATACTAAACAGAGATACCAACAGCAGCTCAAGTTCGGACCTCTCGCCAGATCACGGCAATTCTCCTCTTCGACGACCTAACCCGAACAATCCTCTGGAATATTGTTCCACAATCTCACCTTTGCAACAAGTGAGTGGTAATTCGTCTAATCAATTGCCGGCTGTTATGGTACCGGTCGGAGTTTTGAAAAGAAAAGGTAAGTTCTGTTTTTTGTTTCTGGCAATCTTTACAGTCCTGTTGTACATATTTTGTTTTGTAATGTATAAGTAAATAATTCCATAGAAAAAGCTATAATATAAAAACAAATGTTTCTATTTCTTTAGGTAGCAACAAAACCAAATCCAATAAGAGCGTCATGTTTTGTGACGGTATTCGCCCGGGAAGCGATCTGACTAATCTGGATAACGATTTTAACTATAGTAACACCAAGACTAAGAAATTGGAGAAAACTAGTACTAATGCGGGAAAAATAAACAGGAATTTACCGTTGATGGATTCGGACACAAACTCATTTATTCCGAAGAGTGAGAACAGCCTTCCGCCCTTGATATCCATTACAAAATCAGGTAACATTTTTTTTCTTGGAGTTAGAACCATCTGCTTGCAAACACCGTGTTTTTTAAGCATATATACGAGGCATGTTTTTTAAGTAAGTACCGTTTTGCGATTCCGCCGCCGCAGCGCTACGGTCGGCGTTCCGCGCATGAGCGCTGGTTACCTACATCTCTTGTCTACGCACTGACGCCATTACAGTCTGATTCTTCATTATATACTTGTTTACTCCAGTGTTTAAGATGCCTCCAACAATCGTGAGTCACGCTGATTGTGAAGTTATACGATTTCTTAGTGCTAAAGGCGTAAAACCGATCGATATTCATCGTGAGATCGTTGAAGTTTACGGACAAAACATTATGAGTGATGGAATGGTAAGGAAATGGGTGAGAGCATTTAAAGATGGCCGCACAAATGTGCATGATGAAGAACGGAGTGGGCGTCCTTCGGTCGTTAATGAAAATTTGGTGCAGAAAGTGCACGAAAAGGTGAGAGAAAACAGACGCTTTACAATTTCATCATTGTCCGACTGCTTTCCCCAGTATTCTCGTAATGTTTTGTATCGCATTGTTACCGAGAACTTGAATTACCGGAAATTGTGTTCCGTTTTCCTGGTTCCAAAAATGTTGACGGATTTGCACAAAACCCAACGTTTAGGCAGTGCATTGACTTTCCTTGAGCGGTACCACAGTGAAGGTGAAGATTTTTTAGACCAAATTGTTACTGGTGACGAAACGTGGGTGGCCTACATCACGCCAGAATCGAAACAACAATCCATGGAATGGCGACATTCATCATCACCCAAAAGAGTGAAGTTTAAGCAAACAATTTCTGCCCGGAAAATCATGTGCACAGTTTTTTGGAACAGAAAAAGAGTATTGCTAGTGGAGTTTCTGCCTCGTAATGAGACAATCAATGCAGCGTCTTATTGTGAGACATTGAAAAATCTGCGTCGTGAAATCCAGAACAAAAGACGTGGCAAGTTGAGTAAGGGTATCGTTTTGCTGCATGACAATGCCCGTCCACATGTGGCTAATCAGACCAAAGATCTCATCAAATCATTTAAATGGGAAACTCTAGATCATCCTCCATACAGCCCTGATCTAGCGCCCAGCGACTACCATTTGTTCCAGCACTTGAAGAAACACCTGGACGGTCAGCGTCTTCAAGACGATAACGAAGTCAAAACATTTGTGATGCAGTGGTTAACAAGTCAGGAGGCAGAGTTTTATCAGGAGGGTATTCAAAAACTGGTGCCACGTTATGACAAGTGCCTCAATATTCACGGAAATTATGTAGAAAAGTAGATTAAGGTACAGGCTTTCATGTAAAAATAAAATTATTGCCATATCTTTGCACGTCTTTTTTTTTAATTCCAAAACGGTACTTACTTAAAAAACACGCCTCGTATTTTGAGGATTCAGTCAATTTAATTTAATAAATAAAGGGATTATAAGTGAAACTGTTCAAGTGCATTTTTGGTTTATTATTACTCTAAATTAAAAAACAAGATTATATTTTCATTTATATAATCTTCTTTGTCAACCATTTTCCATCCACTCCTGAATGTAGGTCTCTCCCAATTGCTTCCATCTTTCTCTATCTTGCGCCCATCTAATCCACTGTTTGCCTGCCACTGTTCTTATGTCATCTACCCATCTTTTTTGAGGTTTTCCCGTGCTTCTTGTTGTCGTCCTTGGTCTCCATTCTAGAATTCTCCGTGTCCACCTGTTGTCATTATATCGGGCTACGTGACCTGCCCAGCGCCATTTCATTTTTGCAATTTCTTCCACAATATCCCTAATCTTCGTTCTACGTCTTATCTCGGTGTTTCTAATCTTGTCTCTTATTGATATTCCAAGCATGATTCGTTCCATTGCTCTTTGCTCTAATATCCCTAATCTTCGTTCTACGTCTTATCTAAGTGTTTTTAATCTTGTCTCTCAGTGATATTCCAAGCATGATTCGTTCCATTGCTCTTTGCGTTGTTTCTAATTTTTTAGCAGATTTTTTGGTAAGGGCTACTGTCTCCAAGCCGTAAGTACAAACTGGTAGTATGCATGTGTTATACACCTTTTTCTTTAAGTTTACAGAAATGGAGGTGTTTTTCAAGATATATGCTAATTTGCCGAAAGCGCCCCATGCCAGTTGTGTTCTTCTTTTAATTTCAGCATCTTGATTTGGTTTTCCTAGTTTGATAACATGACCTAGATATACATAATGTTCAACATTTTCTATGGTATGATTTTGTATTGTTATATTTGTCTGGTCTCGGCTCAGTATTTTTGTTTTGCTGTAGTTCATTTTTAAGCCTACCGCTACTGAAACTGCATTTAATTGTTGTAACATATCATTTAGTTCTTGGATATTGTCGGCTATTAAAACTATGTCATCTGCGAATCGCAAGTGGTTTAAGTATGATCCGTCGACGTTGATACTCTTATTGTTCCATTCTAGTTTCTTAAAAATGTCTTCTAGAGCAAGGGTAAATAGTTTGGGAGAGATGGTGTCTCCTTGTCTTACTCCCCGTTGTAGTCTTATGGGATTAGTTTTTGTGCTTTCGTCCAGCTTTATCTGCATGGTGGCATTTTTATATATGTTTTTAATTATGTTAGTGTATCTTGAATCTATACGTGCATTTTCTAGAGATTCAAGCACTGCCCATAATTCGATGGAATCGAATGCTTTATGGAAATCGACGAACGCCATATGAATTGGAACATTATACTCGGTGCATTTTTCTATCAGTGTTCTTACGGTGTGCAAGTGGTCTATGGTACTAAAATGTTTTCTGAATCCAGCCTGTTCGATAGGTTGATAGAAATCGAGCTTATGTGTTAGGCGGTTGGTTATGATTTTAGTTAGTAATTTATACAGATGTGAGAGCAAGGATATTGGTCGGTAATTCTCGATGTTTGCTTTGCAAAGCAAAGCATTTATATAATAATCCCTTGATATATAATAATTATTGATAAAATCCGTATATTTTCATGTACCTTTGAACATAATAAGGATTTATAGTAATAATTACCTTACATTTTTATCATTTCATAATTCCCTACATTGTCTACTTTTTTACAATATGGCATCTCTATGTGAAAATATTAAGGTCAAAATTAGACGACGTTCAACGGTTTTTTAAGGAAATACCCTTTAGCAGTGGCGGCTCGTATCACTTTAAGAAGATAGTGCCAGAATTCGGGCAACTGCCTAAATTTTTAGTGACGAGTTCATTATATTGTCAAAAAAGGTATAAAATAGAAATTAAAAAAAATAGACGCAGATACTTTTATCTTGTATCTACTATTTCTGGGTGCCAAGAAATTGACCAAAATTTATCAAAACAGTTCCGTAAATTAATTAATAATAAAAAAACTCAACTTACCACCAGTATTTACTGCTGATGACTCGAATTTTGTTATTACGATTTAGTCTCTAAAGTCTATTTACAAAATTATAAAAATAACACTATTCCAGTATTTACACATATGCACAAAGTTGTTTAAGTTCACTTTTAAAGTTTACGATATATGAAGTCCGTTCTACTTTCTTTTTTGATTGCAAAGTGCAATCACTTTATTATTAAAATTGTCAATTCGATTTACAAAATGTGTTTCTGAAGATAGCATACCTAAAGCACTAAGTCGTTCTTCATTCATGGTGTTTCTTAGGAATATTTTAATTCATTTTAGCATTGAAAAACAACGTTCTGCTTCAGATGTTGGTAATTAATATACTTAAAAGCTTAATAGTTTCTTCAAATGTACATTTTAAACTTCATCATATAATAAAACTGATAGCGGAACAGCCTCAGAGATAGTATTTAATTCGTCTCGCTGATACAGTACTTGTAATTCAGTTTTAAGCCGAGTTTTGTTCAAAAATAAAAATTGTCTGTATGTTTCATTAAGAAATGATTCGGGAAACTGATGCTGATAAGCAGAATACTTCTCCGACATAAATAAATTAGAAGCAATTAAATGTCCGGAGAAGGTAAACTTTGTTTTTATTTGTAACAAAACTAAGTCGCATATCTCTAAGGCTAATGAACAAGATCATCGGTGCCTTTGTTTGACCAAGTCTCGTCACCTCTAAACAAAAACGCATACAAAACAAAACAGTTTCTTAGTTTGTTCGCAACCACACAACCAGCTATTTTTATCGTAAATAGTTTTATTAAACTTACGACAGCGAAGTTTTTGTCCACTTCCACTTTGTTTTTCAATTTTTAAATCTGGTAAAGGCCGACCGAGTTCTTTAATTTGTAGTTTTTTTCTAACGAAAAACCACCAAAAGAGTTTTTTAAGATATTAATTTGATTCATTGTGAATAAATAAATTAAACGTACAGTCTGTCCCAAACCCTTCTTTCAGTGCGTCACTAATTTTGACGTCATATAGGATTTTAAGAATGTCGAGAATTATTGCATGACATTTTAGTTAAATCTGACAGTTGAAGGATCCTAATCGGCTAAATGTGAAAAGATTATTTTTTTAAAATGTGAAGTAAAAACTTTGAGAATTCAAATTTTTTTTTACTTTACATATTAGAGGTCCCGTCCTGTATAAAAATTTTTATTGCGCATTATATTGGAACGGCATTTTGTCATAATTGCTATTCTATGCATTCCAAAGAAAGTGCTTAATTAGCTAAGATTTATTTATGGATTTATTATTATTTATTATAAACACTATGGAATTGGAATGTTTGTTTATTTAAAATAATGCTTCCTCTTATAGAATCTTTTAAGAGTTGACTGCGAGATAAAAAAATTTACTGGCAATTGCAAGGCATCAAAGCAAACATTCCTGTGATAAAATAGCATCGATTGAAATCAGTCATATTCGGATAAGTAATTTTCGGAAAGTTTCTGTGGCAGCCATTAGTTTAATTTTGTGAAGATTTATCATAAGATAGTGAAAATAGTTTAAATAGTGAGTTATTCTACTAGATTGGGTGTGCAAATGAAAGAGTGTTATGAAGTTTAGGTAAAAAAACAATGGACAGTTTAAATAGTAAAGCAGTTGATTTTTGAGTTAATCTACCAGTTTCGGTATGCAGATGAAATACTGTTAATGGAGTTTAGTTAAAAAACAAGATACCGAATGTAAGTTTATGTAAATAGTTTAAATAGTGAAGCAGTCGATTTTTGAGTTAATCTACCAGTTTCGGTATGCAGATGAAATAGTGTTAATGGAGTTTAGTTAAAAAACAAGATACCGAATGTAAGTTTACCTTCTTTTTTTATGAATAACAAAAATGAATATTATATTTCAAACAATCCACAATCCGATTCAGAACCTAATTCATTAAAATCAATGATTACAGGGGATATGTGGCTGGCATCAATTATATCTGATATTTTAATAAAATGTGGTTCTAAAAAGAACCGTTTTAATACATATGAATATCTTTTAATTGAAAATAATTTAATAATTTTAATATTAGGCTTTGTTCTTTCTCGGTATATCTCGGCATATTTAAAATATTTTTATGACAATAAATACAAAATTAAATTTTCACTGTAAAATGTCTGAAAATACTAACCTGGAATGACAATTATCATTTTATCAGTTGACATTATCATAGTACTGTCACTATTGAGACCATCTGCGTCAAATTATATTTATGCGCATCATTGATTGGATATCTATTTAGCGCATTCTAAACTCCAACCAATTATATATCCGTAAGTAGAATTCGCTTTAATATGCAAATACCCGTGAACGATACATAATTTTCTAAGTTCTATGTATAATAATCACAGACTTACGTTTTTTTCTGTCACTTCTAGCTTAATGCGTTAGAGAGAATTCGATCAACTATGACGCACTGAAAGAAGGGTTTGGGATGAACTGTACGAAATAATCAAAATATTATTTTAGATAATAAACACAATAGCAAGCGAAGGCATAAATAAACTTGAAAGAGATAAGATCTACTAAAACTTCCATCTCGAGATCTCGTGCTTGGCTCGAGTAGTCTTATAAATATATAATATAGCTATATCTCTGTCACTCGCATAGGATGCTCATAAAATCTTCATCTTTTCATAGGAGCCACTATGATATGGGCACCAGCAGATTATCCGGTCCGCAGTGGGTTGCTAGCATCGGTTGTGAGAATTATATTGCGCACATAGTTGCCAAATTTCATATAATTTATGAAAATAAAAAGAAATACACATAAAATAATTAATATGCATTAAGATGTTTTAAAGATAAAAAAATATGTTTCTGCACACTTAGCAAGGTAGTGCCATGGCTCTATGGCACTACCTCACGGGCCGCCACTGCCCTTTAGTATGTATTTCTTATGTATAAATTTTTCAGATATTTCATACACGGATTGCCTCAACAACCCCCAAACAGTGGAAATGTTAAAAGCTAACGAACTGACATTCGCCATTTTGTTGAGTTTATATGTCCACGTAAAGATCATAAATATGAGTTGCTGCATTAACAAGACGGCATGGTGCTTTTCTACAGAAGGACTCATCAACGTTGGGCAGGACGAGATTGTTATTATTTTAGAGTATATAGATGAGGAATCGTTTGTACCGAAAGATGTTTTTTATCATATTAATAACGTCTATGCGGATGCAGTGAAAGGTGAGTTGTATTTTTGATTGTATCTAGTTCATTAAAATTATTATGTTATATTATTGTTATGGTGGAACGGAGAATGCTCAACATTAAGCTCACCGATCGGAAGTTCAATGAAGAAATAAGAAGACGAACAAAAGTTACAGATGTAATCCAAAATATTGCCATGTTAAAATGGAACTGGACAGGACACATAGGAAGAATGGGAGACAACCGTTGGACGAAGCGAATTATTGAATGCAGCAGTTGGACCATTTGGACTAGGAAACCGAAACGATCGGGGAGATACATTGGAGATTTTTGCGGAAGCAAATCAATTAGTAATAATGAACACCTTGTTTCAGCTACACCCAAGGAAATTGTACACCTGGAAATGTCCACAGGATTCTGTGGGAAGAATTGTAAGAAATCAGATTGATTACATGCTAGTAAATAAGAGGTATAGGAGCAGCTGTACATCTGTCAAAACGTAATCGGGGGCAGACATAAATTCTGAACATGTACTAGTTGTAGGTAATTTCAAAGTTAGAATGAAGAAGGTTACAAGTAAGTCGATGAAGAAGTATAATGTTAGAAAACTGGAAGATCCCAATGTTCGACTGAAGGTGAGTAAAAACCTCAATACAAAGGTGCTATAATGCAGAAATGCGGGAACTATAGAGGAAAGTCTGACCATCATACAAGAAACAGTGAGAGAAATTAAAGAACAACACCTAAAGAAAGATACAGAGAAACGAAAATCGTGGATGGCCGATGAAATACTTGAACTTATGGATCAGAGAAAAAAAAAACAAAGAAAATCTCCAAGAATATAAGAGAATACATACCATCGTCAGAAGAAAGAAGAGAACCCAAAGAGAAACAAAAAACAGAACAATGTCAAGAAATAGAGGAGTATCGGAGTCGATATGATAACTTCAATGTCCATCAAGGCAATCTTGCCATAACCAAAGAAAATAAAAAGAAAGTATGGGAAGAACACTTGGAGAAACTTTTCTACAACTTTAGAACAATACAAGAACCCACCATTGAAGAAAGTTCGGAACCCACCAGGTCCCGAAATCCTACTAGAAGAAAAAACGGCAGCCGTCAGACAAATGAAGGATGGAAAGGCACCGGGACTTGATGAAAAAATACCAGTAGAGTGGCTCAAATGGGAGTTCGTACCATTGCCCAAAAAACCAGGAGCAAAAGTTTGTGAAGACTATAGGACCATAAGTCTAATGAGCCATCTGCTGAAGCTGTTTTTAAGTCATCCACAAAAGAATTTACCGGAAATGCGAGGAACAAATTGCGCCCAATGAGTTTGGACTTGTGAACGCCCTTGGTACGAGGGAAGCTTTATTTAGCGTGCTGGTATTGTTTCAGAAATGTAGAGATGTCAGCTGTGTAAGCTAGTATGTAGAATGTAATGACCTAGGACGGCTCTGCCTGCGCTTAGACGAGTTGCCACCCAGCGGCAGCATCGAGTTTTATTCAGTTCACATGATGATTTGAGAGTATAAACACGTTTTGTCTGTGACGTATGACGCACAGAGATTTCAGAGATTCACGTTAAATTCAATTTTACATGTGTTCGATTTGAAGTTAGTTCAATGTGACTCAAAACGTGATATTAGGAAAGGATATTTTTAAACATGAAAGCGGAACTCTTATAAAAATATAGTGCAAATTTACGCATACATAATCTTGTGTAAACAATACAATTTGTTTATTTAAACTGAAATGTAAATAGACACAGCATCAATTATTTAGTATTGCTGACATCGTTCGTAATGTAGTACGTAACCCGACCTGGGTTACATTTGTAATTGTCAAGTTATACTATAAATTAAAAAATTACAATCTGCATTTCTTTTGGAAAGTCAACATGGAAAATCAGTTGAGCTAACGCAGCGGGAGCCTGACACGACAATTCATACAGTTCACAAATAGTGCAGATAGTTATTCCGTGTACTTATCTTTTCTTTACATTTGGAAGAAGCCAAAAGCCAGTATTCATTATGTAATTTATTTTTTAATCATCTTCCAGGTACGTCAATTAAAGAGCTTGGCCTATCACTCCACAATTCATCGAACTTTTTGGATTCCAAAAACCACGCGGGATTCGTCTATATCCGGCCCACTTTCCAATGTTTAGAAAATGTGATAAAGCCCAAAGAACCGTTTTTGATAGGTATTTTAATACATCGGTGGGAGACGCCGTGGGCCAAACTTTTCCCGTTAAGACTGATTTTGAGATTAGGAGCAGAATATAGGTAAGTACACTAGTTCCGCTGAATATTTGCACATTGTTACCATTTATATTAAAGAAAATAAACCAAAAGATGTGAGCCAAACTTACGTCGGTTATAATAATTAGAAAATGGCTAATATTACAATTGACGTTTTTATACTTCTCTTTTATTTCATTTTGAAAATTGGGTATACATTAATGAACGTGATTTTCCAATTTTTCGAAACCTACAGGTCGTCCAATAACATCTATAGTAAATAAATATTTAAACCATAATAATCAGAAATAAAAGTGTTTTCATTGCATATATATATATATATATATATATATATATATATATATATATATATATATATATATATATATATATATATATATATATAACTGAATAGAAATCTACCCCAGGGCTCCATCATCTTGATTATTTTGTTTATTCAGTGCTAAATATGGTTTCCAGAATGAATTATAGACTTTGCTGTTAACTACTGTTGAGGACATTGATGGATTCAAGATCGAAGAGCTTGGAGCCTCGTAACGGGTATTCTTCTTCTTAGGGTGCCTGTCCGTTCCGAACGTTGGCGATCATTCTGGCTATGATGACTTTGTTGGTTAATATACGGAATAGCTGTGTTGAGATCTTTCTATACCATGCTCTCAGCAAGACGGGATATTCTTCTTCGTCCTGGGACCCTTGTTCCTTCAATTTTACCTTGCAAAATGCATTGGAGTAGCTCATATTTGCTTTGATTTCTCATTATATGTCCCAAGCAATGCCCCTGTCAATTATTCTTCTTTTCCATAGCTAATGTCAGAACGAAGCTAATGACCAATAAGAACAAAGTCCCGTCCACCGACGGCACAAACGATCTGTTCGCTTCTTCTTATAAGCAGCCGTTAGCTGTCATTTCAATTATCAAATACTCCTCTTTGCGTCGAGTGTCTATTCTTCTTATTAGCAACTGGTAGGTATCATGTCAAATCTTCTTATTTTGGTCGAGCCATCTGTCAATTCTTCTTCTTTTCGTCTGTCATGTCAATTGTCAAATCTTCTTTGCGTCGACTGTCAAGTCTTCCAACTATTCGTGAGGAACCGCAAAGTGGGTGACGCCTGGTGGTAGATTTCAAAAGCATCCACTTCGGAAAAACCTTGAAATTGTCATTAATTTATAATTTGTATACATATACAGGACGATTTTCACATTTGGTCCCATTGAAGATAGCTACAAAGGAGCTGTGAATTAAATTCACAAAACAAATTTTTGACGTTTGACTGTGTTGTCATGTCTTTGTAATGTATATGTTGTAGGCTTCAATTACAAATGGAGAAGCTTTCAAAAATACATTTTTATTATATGATTATATGAATTATGCAATTTTTTTATTTTTTTTATATACAACACGAACGAATAAATACTCGTTTCTTCTCATATTAATTGCAGTTAATTATTACAACATTTTTTGGCATTTGCTTTTGATAATAAGCTAATAGATTTGGCAATCCTCAACCCACCAGTTGCCAGATTGTTACAGGTGGTCACCAGATGTCTGTGGAAAGTACCTGAATACCATTCTTATTATTTTTTTAAAGAATTTCTTTTTTACTGTTAGTTTGTTAACGTTCTATTGGATTTTTAGTAATTATAAATCACATGCTATTTCCCGATTTATTAAAAAAACATGGCAACACAGTCAAGCGCCAACATTTCGTTCTATGAACTTTTATTGACAGCTCAATTATAGCTATCTTCAATGGGACCAAATGTGAAAATCGTCCCATATACATATTAGCGACCGGTTTATATTGTAATTAACAATGACTTCGACTTCCAAAAACTATTGCAGTGTTCCTCAATGTTCATCCTATTATAATTCACAAAAAAAATCGTTTTTTATTTGTAGGTACTATCCAAGCCCTGTGATATCGACAAGACACCGAGACAGCGTGTTTGTAGAAATTGGACATACGATAATTAATTTGTTAGCAGATTTTAGGAATTTTTCATATACTCTGCCGCAGATAAACGGCTTGACCATTCATATGGAGGATAAAAATACTACTCTTACCATTCCAGTTAATAGATATGACCAGGTGAGTTATCACATGACTTTCTAATACTAACTTGAAATTGGAAGACTCGTTTTCTTTATTGCTTTAACGTTCCGCTTAAAATATTTCAAATTAATTATGGTGAGTTCCTTACGAGGCAAGATGTATCTCTAATTTCTTAGTAGTAATTAAAAAATTATACAAATGACAAATTCTAGGTTAAAAATACTGGTAATTTTATGTTATTGTATTGAGTTATGTAGGTAACCTACCATTTACATTGAAAAAGATTATTTAATTTTCATAGGGAGAAAAACGTTACTCTTTATAATAATGTTTATGTAAAATATTTAAAATTTGTTTAAATATTTACATTACATACATTTTGATTATAAGTAAACCTTTGAAGAACTGAAAAAAATCTTTTTCGGTTCGTCAAAGAGGCCAAAAAGAAGGAAAATAAATAACAAATTAACGTATCGTAGAAAAAAAAAATAGAGTTTTAAAAGACAGACGAGAATCGTAAATGGGGAGAATTTATTCTCTAGTTGAAAATATTCTAAGGAATATCTTCAGACCAAAAGGTTAAAAGCACATTGTTGCTAGACCACACACAATTTGGATAAAACTTCGCGGCAGTTTATGGTATATTTCTGTTATTAACACACACGGGATGTCTTTGTATCTCAGTGGCCTCCCATCCTATTATTGTGTTACTGAATTCAAACTATAACTAAAATTTATTTAATATTTATTTTTTATTACTCGTAAATGTGCCCGTATAGTTACCACACATATATTTTCAGGTGATAAAATCTTTAAATAATTCAAGCGACCACATATTAGCATTTGCTGGGACATTTAGTCAAACTGCTGACTCACATTTGATATGCATGCAGGATACTCAAGGGGACGAAAATTGTTATTCAACTCATACTATTAATATTCAGAACAAGCCTAGAAAAGGTGAGTAAGAGTAGAAATATAATGAGAATAATTGGTACTTAAATTTACTGGTTTTATTGATGTTTTTTGAGCTATGTAAGAGGGTACTGAGATATGATTTTTTTCTTCGGTGTCTGCTGAATTTTTACATCCAGCTGGTCCTCTTTTTTTACTTCTTCAAATTTTTCTGTGAAAACCGTTTTACTGAAGCAATTGTTGATAGTCTTTTGAGTAACATTTTCACTACATTTCCGCTGTACATTCTTCAATGGTAATCAATTTTTGAACCGGAAGATTCACAGGCCGACATGATTTTTGAGGTTTTGTGTTTGACAAGTGTCGTTAGCTAATACGGGTGCGCTGATTCTGATTATGAATTCGGTTTAAGCCCATCACGTCAAAATTTTTCACAAAATTAAAAAAACCTTCTTAGATATTATGTACTAGTGTAAACAAATACCTTATTGATATTTCGTAAATTGAATTAAAATTATTTCTTTAAAATACTTCATAGATCGATAGAAAATATTTTAATACATTATTATGTTAATTTCATTTGAATGGCAACACTGCCGATGCCGTCAACTTGACTTGTGTATTGTGTATTGCGTAAATAGAGTTAGTTAGCGTCAGTTGTTTGTAGCATCGAGTTTTATTTTGTTTTATGACTGTTTATCGCGCCATAATGTCATCAAGAAAGTGTAAGAACAGTCCTGATATGTTTTGTTACGTGTGTGGTGATTTAACAATAGGAAAGCATCAACTAAATATAATAGACTATAAAGAAAGCTTATCACGCTTACTTCGGTGTAAAGCTTGGTGATCAGGACAAACCTTGGGCTACACACAAAGTGTGCTTTCAGTGTGTCGAACTACTGAGAAAATGGACAAAAGGAGCATGTACCCTTCGGCATTTCTATGGTATGGAGGGAACCAAAAAACCATGGAAATCTTCTGCTAAACG
This sequence comes from Diabrotica undecimpunctata, assembly GCF_040954645.1. Taxonomy (NCBI): domain Eukaryota; kingdom Metazoa; phylum Arthropoda; class Insecta; order Coleoptera; family Chrysomelidae; genus Diabrotica; species Diabrotica undecimpunctata. The sequence continues at coordinate 12,699,684 of NC_092807.1, forward strand.
ATCTGTATCTCATAGACTAGGAATCCCTATTCCTCCACCTTTTCTTCACAGCATCCAACAGTAATCATCAGAAGAAAGTTCGGACGAAAAAACCGATGAAGACGAATTCAATCCTAAGATCCTAACCTAACCTCAAAAGTTTATCCAAGCTGAACTAAATGACTTAGTGAGAGACTTGGGCCTATCGAAGGATGCTGCAGAAATCTTAGGATCACGACTGAAAGATAAAAATCTATTGGCTCCAGGTACCACATTTTCGTGGTATAGGCATCGTAAAAAAGAGTCCGCGGAATATTTTGCTAAAGAGGGCTCACGGTGTATTGTCATAATATTCCTGAAGTAGTCATGAAACTGGGAGCTGACAATTACGAGTCCCCATCATGAGGGATATTTATTGATTCTTCTAAGATAAGTCTTAATGTTGTCTTGTTGCACAATGGTAATGCTGAGAGCTGACAATTACGATTCCCCATCATGAGGGATATTTGGTACCACAATGGTAATGCTTATGCCTCAGTGCCTGTTGCTCACTCCGTGCTTCTCAAAGAAATATATGAGAATCTTGAGTTGTTGCTAAATAAAATAAAGTATAGCCAATATTGTTGGCTACTCTGTGGAGATCTCAAAATAATATCCATGCTTTTGGGTCAGCAGTCTGGATTCACAAAGTATCCATGTTTTTTGCGCGAGTAGGACAGTCGAGCACGAAATTTTCATTACGTTAAGAAAGAGTGGCCACTCAGAGAAAGACTTGTACCGGGACAAAAAAATATGCAACGTGATACACTAGTTGACCCAAAATTAGTTCTTTTGCCTCCTCTTCACATAAAGTTAGGATTGATGAAGCTTTAGATAAACAAGGTGACTGCTTTAAATATCTGTGCGACCAATTTCCTGCACTTTCTGAAGTTAAACTTTAAGAAGAGTGAGAGGTTCCATCGAGATATAAAGGTGATGGAGAGTCGTTACCAAGGAAGAGGGAATATAAGAATGATGGCTGATTGCTGCTGGACCTTGAAGAGAGACTCGATCACAAAAATCCATAAAAAGAAGACCACAAAACGCTGTTTTTGTGGAAAAGAGAACGGTTTTATTAAAAAAAAAACAAATATAGTTTAACGTAGGTTAGAAAAATTTCAAATACACCTTTCTTGAAAACCTGACGTGATGGAAAAAAACTAAGTACAGATTCGTGATCAGCACATCCCATTTACTATAAGACACCTTTTAAACTTAAAACACTTTTTCATGAAAAAAATGTAGGCCTGTGTATTATTAATTGCATTAACATTTTTGTGGACAATTCTGTAGCGGTAATGACGCTTTATATTTTTTATGATACCTCGGTCTATGGTTGAAGTTTGGAAGCTATATTTGGTGGTAAATAAATGACAATTTATTACTTTTTAGTTACTGGCGCAAGTTTCATAGTTTTCAACGGAGCATTGAAGTCTTCCAGCGGTTTAACGGCCAAATCCAACATTGTCGAAGATGGACTGATGATCCAGGTGTTACCGGAGCACATGCAACAAATCAGAGACAGTCTTAGAGCCATGAAAAACCACACGATACCTTGTGGATGCGTCGACGCCGATTCAGACGAGACGGTGAACATTGTTTGGGGCGAGAACGATGTTAATTTTAATATAGGGTAAGATTAAGTTTTTTCTAATTTAAAATAAACCTTTCTGATAATATTTATTGTAAATTATTGTTGTGGTGACTATCCTGTAAGATTTCCCTGTCTGAAAAAGAAAGTTTGCCTCCGACATGGCGGAGTGAAGTTTAAATCGTCGAATTCTATAGGTAATCTTGTCAAAGTCAATATATTGTCTTTAATTTAAATCCTGTATCTTGGGAACATCACACCGGAAGCCAAAACGTTCAATAAAGAGTTTACTTTATAAACTCTCTTAGAGTATATAAAATAAACTGAAATAGAAAGCTCTAAAATACAGAGGCCTCAAGGAAACAGATTCAAAACATCTTTCATATATTCACTTTTATTTCCAATATAAGACTTTTTCACTGTGAATGTTGACATAAGAAACATTGCCATTGCCATCGGAATCTTCCACTTGAAAATTAACAATTTTTTCGCGATAAAGGGGTGAGGAGCGTAAATAGAATAAACGTTATCGTTAATATTTCTCTACGATAGTCAACCCGTAACTGACTTTTAGGTATAATCCGACAGAAATGAATAAAACTGCGTCTGCGCTAACTTTAGGACTGACAAAATGGTCGCCGCGTTGCCAAATCACCAATTACATAATATTTTGAGTTTTGTTTCCGTCAGTTTTCATCTAGTAGAATTGATAACGCCGTAATTACTACAAAGATATTATATTTAACTCTCTATACGGAAACGACCGGTTAGGTATCTAATTTGATCTGCACAAGTCTATTTCTTCTCCTTTTTAATCTATCTACTCTTCGTACTTACCAGAGGGCTTACTCCTCATCGAATGATGATTTGACTCAATGATTTCATCAGCTCTGTTATGTTATTTGATAGGTCGACAAGTATTTCTCGTTCCTTCTCCTTTAATCCATGGATAATGAGATACATCTTCATTAATTGACCTATTATATTGATTTTTTTCTTCCTATAACTCGACTTTGTTTTTTAATTATCTTTTCCCATATCTCAACATTGCTATCAAGCTTTGATTCAAAGTTTTCTACTTTATCTAGTTTTTATCCAGTATTTATAGCTTTTTTATTATTTGATCCATTTTCCCGCCTGCTTCTTTTATCTGAATACGTCTATGTAGCTGTATTATTGGTTGCCTATTTTAATGCTTACATGGCGCAAAGAACACACCACGGATCGACTCCTTAAAGGTTAATGGTCTTATCAGTGTGTTGACCCTTTTGAGATAGTTTTCACGAAATTACGAGTTATGTTTGGGGATAAAAATATACCATAGAATTTGATCTCAAATTCCAACATGTTTTTATATAATAAAGAAGACAAAAGTAATCTGTTTGTGTGATTTAGTGTAACGTCACCCATTGACGGCATGCCCTTGAACGGCATTCCTTCCATTCGAGTCCACAACGGCAAGAACTACTGCGCGAGTGGAAACAGAATAATACGATGGACAGAAGTGTTCATTATCCAAAACGGCGATGACAGTCCAAAAAATCAAGATCCCGTAGATATTTCTAGAGTGTCGGAAAATATAGCCAAAGGAACCTGTGATGCCCTTCTGAACTATCTAGATCTGTTGGTGACGAACAATTTTACTAAGATTGGTATCAGGACTAATCTGCAAGTAGATAGTGTAAGTATCGTGTAATAATTAGGTTTTCGTACAACTTTATTTTTAAAATTTATTTAATATACCGTATAGGGACTGTATTTACAAGATTTTGTTTAAAAAAAAGTATTCTTCATTAAGTGTAATACACTTTTTAAGTGTTTGGACTTTATATACAGCTAATACATAGACGGAGGTTGGCGCGGGGGCCAATGTTCCCAGTTCCAGTGATGCATTGGTTAGTGATCAGAGCATTAGTGTAGTAATGTCTTGGGGCTGGGGAGACTGATACTTCGGAAGCCCTGAAGAAGAACCCGACCAGTGTGACCTTTGACTAGACTATTGCAGTTCTATTAATAGAATAAGTTGAGGCAATGTTCTCCTTTATAATAGTTTAATAATTTTGAACGAGCCGACGATCCACAAGCTTTAAAACATTTCTGAAGAAAGTTATGTCAAAAATATCGTTCCTTCTAGTAGAATTGTCAGATGACAGACGTTAACACTCAGTGTTGATTTGCTGCTCAAAGCAGAAGTAATACCTCTTATAGTCTAAGTAACTTAGACTCTGATGTGTGCAAAGGGGTAGTGAAGCGCAATACATAATGCCGTATCCTGTTAGCATCACTCAGCCTCTCCCACTCAATTCCTATCTTCACCTCCAAGATGTTACACACCGGTAACCTGAGCAACCTTACTGGAGATTGGGTAACCAACCCCAATGGAAGGTGGGGTCAGGGCTGACGAAGAAGGGAGCCTTGGTCCTTCGATGAATAGGGGGTTGAGTGAAGGGCTAACAATCCTTTCCTGTAAAGCTCAATTGTAGCGAATACAATGCCTAATTAAACAAACGGACGGATCTCCCAACGACGAACTCAGCAAAAAAAATGGACATGATTATGGTTTTAAAATGTGAAACCTGGAATGTGCGAACCCTCTTAAAGACAGGAGCTATGATAAGTATGGCAGAAGAAATTGAAAAACACGGGGTTGAAATATTGGCACTGCAGGAAATCAGATGGCAGAGCCAGGGAGAAATTCGTAAAAATAAGTTCTCACCCAAAAGACTGCGAAAAGCCATTATCGGATTTACACCAATATCAGATAGAATTTGCACCATAAGACTCGAAAGGTAAACTGCATAACGTGACAATGGTTAGTGTATATGCACCGATGGAAGAGGCTGATAAAGACCTGAAAACCATGAATATAAGACAATGGAGGAGAAGACCCAAGAGAGATCTGAATGGAAAGACATAGTCAGACAGGCAAAGACTAGCAAAGTTATGATGCCAAAAGAAGAAGAAGAAAGAACTTAGACCCTGTATAATACGGCATCATATGTACGACGGGAATTTTAGTGTTTGCCTGCAAATTGTAATGCAAAAAGTCCAATGCTGCAATTACGTTTTGCATAGTTTTCGTTGTTCTAGTATCTTAATTCATTTGTATAATTTTATTTTAATTGGTACGTTTCATGTTACTCATTATAAAATTTTCTTTAGGTTTCTTATTCTGCCGGAAGTAACAATACGAAACTACCGCCCATTTACATGAAAAGCCTCGACAACGAGCTCATACCGATTCTACACAGGATAACGTCGAGCAATCTGGGCGAAACGGCGATAATCTTAGAACTGATCTTTCGAATTCTAAACGTTTGAGATTATAATAGACAATAAAAGTATCTCCCAATGTATTATAATCTGCATAATTGAAATAGATATACTTAAGTATATAATTAACAAGAAAAGTACCTCTTGGCATTAATGATTTAGTTTTACATAGTGTCAAAACAATATTAAAATGATATACAAAAATATAAGCTTAATCGAAAAATAAAAAACTGTAGCGGTGGTTCCATTTTTAACAGTTAACATATCTCATAAACATAAAGTCAAGAAGTGAGGTTAAAAATATTTAAAACAAATTTCCACACATTGCTTAAAACCTAAAAAGAGTTGGCTGCCTGCTTGGTTATGATTAGTAAAACACTCAATTGTTATTTGTAATTGAGGTTATGTTTGCATATTTCTTTGTTGTTATATTTTTGCCTTCATGCAATTTCTATATTTGCATAAAATACCTTCTGAACTAACGCTTATTACGAATAACGAGAGAAAATCTTTATTTGGTTATGTTTTGACACACACTCATGCTCTATTATTATCATTCCAATATTATGATGATGTCATAACGTCATTCTCAACAGTCTGTAAAAATCACTGATAATATAAAATGAATAGAGTTAATTTGATAAAAAAAAAATGACATAAATAAAGTGTCACCGACGTAACTACAACATGACCTTCTAGAAATTTATCTTTAATGAAAAATAACAAAATAAATTCAAATTATGTTCCAGTATATATTTATAACACTATGAATACGGAATATTATCGTATACAAATATTACATTGAGGTCCTTGGAGATGCATAACCCAGTTTCCAGTAATAATCTCCTTAATTCTGGTACACAGCATGCTGATGTAGTCAATCATTGTATGTACCTGTACAGATCGGGCAACGTGTCCATAATTTTTTAGAAGTTTGTCGTGCTTCTTTTCGTCCCTCTTTCTTCGCGACTTCCTTATAGAAATTTTGGCATCTTCCTCTTTTGTTTGTCTACTGTAAAATGTGACGATTTATATTTTCAGAACTTTCTGCTGTCTTTTTTGTAGGAAGACTTTTCACCAACTCTCCTTTAAATTCTTTAATTTTCATTTTTTTGTTTGTTGTCATTGAATTAAACAGATACATTGCGTTTGCTACAGCTCTATTTAGAATAATCTCGAATGCAACTTTTCGATACCATTTTACAGATTTTCTTAAAGCGCGATAGAAGGAGGCCATCTGGTCAGATAAATCAATAGCAGATTTGTCGATATTGTATTCTATTATGGCAATGGTTTAGATTTTATGCGACTTCGAGTATGTACTTCTGTAACATGATCTATTTGTTTAGTGGTTAATAACAAAACATCTCTTTTGTCTTTCTGTTTAAGAACTGTAATAACACAGTCGTTTTGACTAGCAACAACTTGGTTTTAACTTAACTTTCTCTTACTATTTTAGATGGTATTTGCTTCCTGTTAGCTAGTAGTGTCTCAACGAAATAAGTAGACTTTTGAAGCAGTCTTTTTGCGAGTGGTACACCCGTGTACAGCAAACGCCAGTTAACTTGGCGACGGAATACGCACAACGTCACTGAGAAATATATTATGTTTACGCCCCATGATTCTCCTATTGGTTTACTATTTCTGATAAGTAGTTTCAGTGGCGTAACGGTATAGTTCAAATAATTATTACACAAGGAAAAGACAGTTAAGATTTGATTTCACGTACAGTGCGTCTGTGTATCCGCTTATATGTATTTCACCCTAATAGGGATCATCAGAGACGGCCATTCGCAGTCGCTTTGAAAGTGAAAATAAATCTTTTCTGTCTTAGGAAGCAACTCTAACATGGCTTCGTATAGACGCAAATAGCGACATCTGATATTAAAATCCGTAAACTAATTTTCGAAAATTTTAGAAAATAATCCCTTTGTTGATTCGTCAGTCCAGTTCTTCGAAGAAGTATGACCGCTGTGTAAGTAAGTCTCGTCAACATACACAATTGTCCTATTTTGAGTACGAAAATGTTTGATTTGCCTGAGATATTTTATTCTCAAAGCTCGTATTTCACTTTGTTCTATAAGCAATTTTCGGTTGTTTTCGGTTTTCCTCCAACGAAATTGCATGTTGCATAGAAGTTGCCTTAGAGATGTCTGTGAAATTGTGATATCCAAATCGTCATGAATTTTTTGTTTTAATTTTTTTACCGTAACTCGACATTTGTCTGTTTTATAAAAATCGTAGATTATTCTGCGAATGTCTCTTGTTTGGTATTCCGGCAAATCTATGATTAATCTCCTTACTCGTTTTTTGCCCGGACTGGCAAACTGGACTCTGTCGGTATTTTTCAAAGAACATTTTGCCTCTCTTTTTATCCTTTCGTTATCCTCACTTTTGTGTTACGCACCTGACTACTGGGAGGAGACTGATGACAATCACCTAATCCACCCTAAGCGGACTTCAATTTTGGGTTTGTGCGCCTCGCCAACTTAAGTGGCGTTGACAGTACCAATTGTCAGTAAATAATGTACGTCCAAAATGTAAATAAGGAGCCATTAACTCTATAACCACTTTCTCTGATACTGGCGTATCGTCCACTGCTTCTTTTCCGCAGTATATTTTAAATTGCAACTGTCATCATATCAATTAAGTTTTGGACTTTATATATTTTATCGCCTTCAGGTGCTTTTGAATTATCAGAGAAATGTAGCATACTACAACAAATAGTTATCTTTTTTCCAGTAATGTGAAATTGAAGGCATTTGGTAAAGTCCCATCCATAATACCAATCAAAGAAATATGCGGATTTCTTCATTGTTAGTGAGAATCCATTGTTGCACTCGAGAACATCTTTTAACATTCGGAGAATAGTGTAGCGATTGGTTTTTTGAACAATCATTGAAATAACATTATCTTCCAAGAATAGGTCAAAAAAATCAATTGGATTTCCATTGTGTAAAGTCTCAGTAATATCGGAATTTATACCTACATCTTCATTGTTTGAATATTCTACTTATAATGATTTCAAAAAAATTACTTAGGGCAAGAGCAGTGTATTTGCTACTCTAGGTGGATTAGCGGAGTCATGACTCTCTGTAATACTCAACGCCTCGTCATTATTCGCGGGTCTGTTTCTCGGTCATCCATCTTGCTGGACCGTCAGTCAACTAACAAGAACTGCTATTCCTATAAATAGTTCAACACTGGCAAGAGCCGACCGCATCAACTTGCATATTGCAAAAAAATACTATAGAATAGGATACTCAAAATAATATATCGATAATCAAATATTTAAATAAAAAGCCGATTTAATAAACATACAATGTGGCCACTAGGACCGATTATTGATTTTCTCAAACAAGCTCATAGATTTGATAGTGTGCATCATATTGGTGCACATGACAATCAACCTGTTAATAGCTTTTTTCATATAAGTCAAGCTTTTAAAATATTCTTTTAGTTTTTAAACAGCGGTAGTTCTGATGGGTTAATTCTTGCAGTGATTCAGAAATATAATTCAAGACTTCAGTAATTCTTTTATTGTATGATTTAAGGTAATTTTAACCAGAGTTCTTCTTATAATTAGGGAAACATTAAAAAATAACAACTTTACAGAGTATACCACACTGAACTAAACTTTTGATATTTTTCTATTTATTTATTTTATTTTTAAACTGCTTTTTACTCCTTTTTTAAATTATTTTTAATTTTTATTATGAGTTTTTGAACGTAATAAATTAAATATAAAATGTTTAGTATGTACTTCTAACTAAGTTCTATTGCCTTACAAAGTTTTTATGAGTACTATATTACATTAACTGAAACGCTGTATACATTATATTACAATAATACAAGCCAAAAAATTGTTTAAACTTTTGGTTGTTTTTATAGTTATTTTGACAAAGATAGAGGTACTTTTCTTGCTGAACAACTTTCTATAGTGTTTAGACTTCAGTTTTTTTTAAACAGTCAATAGATATAGAGACAGGTTATGGTAAAATATTTTTATAGTTGAGTAGCTCGATATAACTTATCAGGTTTTTATTAAAAAGTTTTAAAAGTTGCCACAAAAGATGTTGAAAAAATGGTGGTTGTTTCGTAATCTTTGAGGATATAGGTGGGGTATGGCTGCTAGTGGTACTACTAGGAATATTAAATAAATCAGGGAGACAATCAATGAAAAAGATTATTTAATGTCAAAAATATGCCGTGTACTGACTGTATGAATTGCTTTATTGGGGGTTAAAAACTCATTGAAAAAATCAGGCTCTTCTGGAAAAAAGGTTCTTCATGGACAAATATCCGTATAAAAATGAATAGTACATATTATCACGGCTCCAGCCTTTTCGTTCTAGTAACTAAGACTATGTTCTACAAGTCGTTCAATATTTACCTCTTAATTTCTTTCCCTAAGGGATTCGATCATAATAAATTTTACTAGATTCCTAGCTTCCATAAGTATTTAGTAGTGGTTAAGTATCGTAGCTATATAAAATAAAGTTACCATAAGCCAATTCAGATCGATCGAAAACTGTACTGTATAAAAATTAAAACTTATTATTTCACATATTTTTCAAATATGGAAAATATCATTGCCTACATTTTTTCTAAATAAGTTTTTTGGATATTCTATACCATAATGGAATTATCTACCGATATCGCACTAAAAACTCACCCTTTATATGATTATAAAAATAAGCAAATAATCCTTTGTTATGATTTTGTTGAAACATTTACACGGTGCATCTTTTCGTTCAAAAAGAGGCAAAGCGAGATGCACGTTTTCACCATATGAAATGGGGACCCTCTTACCTATTCACATTCTACAACTGGTTTTCTTATCAATTTACTTCATTCGTTTGTGATCCTGGAACTGTCCAAATAATTCGTTCCCTCCTCTATTTTTTAATAATTCCTCCTATAATTATCAGTTTCTTATTTGTGTCCTCCTCCTTCATTGTAAAGTCTTATATTGGTGGAAAAACATATATTACAGAAGATACGGTGTGCTTTTCGACAAAAAAATTAACAAATGAGACTTTTTGAATGTCAGTGTAAATATAAAGAGGCGGATTTAAAATAACGTGCCTCTCTAGACTCTTGATGCATGAAAAAAGCACGAAATAAAACCGTATAAACGCAAATTATGCACACTTACGTTGTTTTTTGAGAGTACTAATCCTGTTAGTGAAAGAACATTTTCTAAAGTACCACTAGAGTTATACAACCACTCTTTCAGTTTCCGAGATAAAAGTGTAGTAGCTGATTGATGACTGCTAAAGTACCATTTTGTCAAACTATGCTTCCATTTATTTGATATTTTTTTAAGTTTCAAGAATTATTTTAAGTTTTATTTTCCTCAACCAGTATTACCGTATCACACATTGCATTCAGTTTATATTTTTGCTCTAAGAGATGACCACACGTTTTAGAACTGTTTATCTACGACTATTTAAGAAAACGACAACATTTATCTTTATAATCATGTACTTTTGAACAGTTGTTCAATTGTTTTTACCGAAAGTTATATAGCAATTCATTTACTCTTACTTTATAATGGTGGGTTGTCGATACATTGACCGGAATAATAAGACACACATCATCTTCAAAATATGTTTAATCTGAACACTACATATTATGTTACAAGGCGACAACAACTATTCATTAGCACACCTCTATACGGCTGATAATCAAAAATGAACATGAATGAATGACTGTGTGCAATTTTTCCCTATTTTAATAATATTTTGGTATACAAACATGAAACAATAATGGCTAGTGTAGGAGTTTTGCCTTAAATGTGTCGGTATATTATATCAATTATAAATAACAATATACGGGGTGACAGCTTAAGGTCGTTACAGCATAAACCAAATGGAATCGAAAACCAACAATTTGGCTAGTTTCAGAATAGACGTGGGCTATATTCGCTCCGTGCGTGACCATGGTAGGGTACCTTGAAACGATGCCAGTGTGCGTAGCGGCAAAATATGACAAAATTGGAATCTTTTTACGTATGTGTGCAAATACATGTTGCGTATTTAATTGTGCTAATAATAGCAAAAATAGTAAGTGCAGTTTTCATAGATTCCCAAAGATTACATATAAATTAGAGAAAAGAAAAAAATGGATTCGTGCTATTAACATGAAAAAGAAAATATCACATAACCTCATTTTTATGCAATTGAAATAGGAAATATTTAAATAATTTACCTTAAATGATATTTTATATGGCTTCAAGCTAACTGCAGAGTGCCTGATGACTTTAGCTTTTATATGTTACCTTTTACTATTACTGTTTTTAATTATATGCTCTTTCACGTGAAAAACTTGATTTGTCAGTACTAGATTTTTCCCTTTCTTTTCCGTTTGGGGTTAAAAAGATATATTATGATGAATTTTGAGAAACCCAGTTTTTAATACTACATTTATTTTGAAAAAATATAATTAAAAAGTTAATTATTAATAATTGTCAATTTCGCCTGTATTTAACAATGTCAAACATATGTCACATGTTTAACCTGAAAATTGGTAGGTCCAAAACAGTCAGATGAAGGCGGTAGGTGTCGCGTCAGTCACGCACGGAGCGAATACCAACTCAAATAAGATTAACATTTATACCCTACATATAACTGCAAACAGAAACTGTTGATGGATCTGAGAAACACTGTCGATTCTGTAATTGTTGTCATAACAGAGGAGGAAAATACAGAAAACATTAATATAGAGCTCAACAAACAGTTATTAGCAATCTATTTACCTAGAGCTCCACAAAAATTATAGGATCTGTAGACGATTTGTTATTAGAAACAAAATACAAAACAGTTTCGAATAAGCACTGAATCCTGTAGAATACAGAAGAAAAAAAGTAAAGATTTTGAACGAAATGAAATTAGAATCTAGACGAACAGAGGAGATATCAGGCTATATAAAGACCTAAAGGATGAGATAATTCAAAAACAAGGGAGGCATGTAATTTACTTCATTAATAATATTAAACTGGAAACCAGGAAATTCGAGACCTCGAGGAATACCAAAGTGAACATGAGAAGACCAGGAACATGGATGATGTTAAAACGTTCAACATTCTAAATTAGGGGGAAAATATAGAACACGGAAAGAATGGCCTCAATTATAAATCAAGCGAAAATTTTCCCTTGCCCCACTCCACGTCGTATGTTCACTGCTGCCATCGTGTTTTGTTTCAATATTCCACCTGTTTCAAGACACTGATTAGTTTGTCGTGAGTGACCCTGCCCAAGGCCCTTTCAAAGTCGATAAAACACATATATACCGCTTGTTCTATATCCTTACATTTTTTGAACCATAACCTACAAACTGAATAATGCTTGTCTGGTGTCAAGGTTGTTTCTGAAGTGCATTTTCAATATAGCTCATTAGACTGATAGTGGGGTGATCGCTACGTTGTTAAGGGTTTATTTTTTTTTTATTACAAATGTTGAGTAGCCAGTATGTTGGTATATGCCCTGTTTCATATATTTTATTGAAGAGGTTTAGAAGAGAATGTTTGCCTTTATCGTCGAGTAGTTTGATTATTTCGCTAGGAATTTCATCTGGACCGATTGCTTTCCTATTCTTTGTTAGTTGTATAGCTCTTTCCATTTCATCGAAGGTTATAATTGGATCAGTCGATATATTTTCGATTTGAATTTCTGTTCTTTCGTCTTCAAACAGTTCCTCAATATATTCCCTCCACCTCTTGAGTTTCTCTTGTCCATTGACTATAATATTTCCTTGTTTATCAAGTAAACTAGTTGCATTTGACCATGTGGTCCAGTTATTTCTCGCACCTTTTCCTACATATTAAACGTGTCATTCTTTTTCTGCAGTTTTTCTATTTTAAGAACATTTGTTGCTGTACCATTTTTCTTTTACATATCGCCTCAGGATGTCTTATTCCAGATAATCTGAAGCTTATGTCCAAGTACAGCCATTGTTGGAGAAGGATGTAAATTTAGGACTCTTCTACTCATAATGTCCCATGCATTTTCAATCGCGGATAAATCAGGAGATCTTGGAGGTCATGATAAAAGATGAGATTCAGTTTCATGGTATTTTGAGAAAGATTTCCGAAATGGAAGTCGAAAAGTCAAAATACACATATTTTAAACTAAAATTTTGGTTAATTCCCAGTAAAAATAATAAATTATATTAAAATGTCGCAATAAAATAGCTTTAGAACAATAACTCAAAGTAGTCGACAAAACTAGCTGTTATGATTTCTATGCTACTTAGTGTATTTCGGTATCTTATACAGTTTTTTTGGAATAAAGTGTAGATTGAATGATAAAGAAGGAATAACAAGACTGTTGCTATTAACATCTTTGATCTCACAATCAATTGTTATATAATATTGATAATTTTTAGAACCGCTTTAACCCAATTTATTTCCAGAAATAGTCGTAGAAAAACAACTGAAGCACCATTTTATATTTTAAAGATAATGTCAATTAAATAAGGAGTATCTGAACGAAATTTCCATCGAATGGAAAACGCATAAACATCTATTAATATCCACTAACGTTTTTTTTTCATACTTTTAAAAATAAGGGAGGAATCTACGTACTTGCTTAATGAAATAATGGTCTACTACATAGTTAATCACATATTTTTTGTGTGTTTGTTACGTCATTTTACTAAGAGCTTTGGTATGTCTTGTAAAAATGTTTTATATGTAAATTTTGTTTTGTTTTTGATCAAATTAGGAAGAGATAAGTAAACTGCAGAGTTAATCAGAAGAATAGGACTAATATGGACAGCTTATTCAATTATCCAAAAAGGATTTCTTTCAGAACGTTTTCAGTCCTACCGGACCATCATCAGTGAAAACCTAGAAATAAGTATTTCCACGTTAGAAATTAATGTAGAGGTAAAATTTTGACTTAAATACAACTTGTGGTAAATACTTACATCTTAAGAGTACTTGTAACTAACCACACATCGAGGTCAAATGACCCTTAAATTACATTTTGAAAGTAATAAATTTAAAATACAGAGATCAATGGAAAGGTCAATGTTGAATATATCTCTCAGAGACAGAGTTTCAAATGAAATAGATAGGAGAAAAAATGCTGTTACCGACGCAGTTAAAAGAATTACAATCGTAATCGAGGACTTTCTCCAACAAGATCGGGTGACATCAAGTGCATCCAGCATAACTGGATTCAAGGAACTCAAGACCGGAAGCAAGGGAAAAGAAACCCGTGTATCTCGACAGCAATGTCAATGAGAGCTGGAATCCAACCATAGAAATTAAAAGCCGAATAAGACAAGCGCGGGCTACATTTGCAAAAATGAGGAACGTACTTTGCAGCCACGATTTTAGTATTGACCTTCGCGTTCGAATAACAAATTGCTATATCTTTTCAGTGCTACTATATGGAGTGGAAGCTTGGACTCTACGTGAGGCAATGCTTAAATGCTTGGAAGCCTTTCAGATGTGGGTATCTAGAGTACTACTACAGATAAGCTGGGTCGACAGAGTTAGAACCAAAAAACACAACTAGTCAATATAATAAAGAGACGCAAGCTGAAATACTTCGGTTATATTATGAGATACCCTGAAAAATATGAACATTTGCATCTCATCATTCAGGGAAAGATTCAATGTAAGCGTTTTCCTGGTAGAAGAAGAAAATTATGGCTCAATCCTACTTAAACAAGCCTGTTTTTAAAATTTTTGTCCACTCAGCTTAATATGTAAAGATGGAAGTGAAATATCATTTGGTTCCTGTTATGTGTCGGAGTCGATGAGTGCTTTTAAGGTTGATCTGCACCCCCCAAAAGATAAACTACATATTCAAAAAATTTGAGAAAGTATTATGTGATAACTAGAATTATTTTGACAAATTTTGAGCAAACTTCATGGTTTCGTTTTCGAAAAAACTCAAAAAAACTACTCTTTCCAAGTATAAAGCGGGAAAACCAAACATACAATTTTGTTAATTTTCTTACAGAATAAAGATATAATCCTAAGAAATGCTTATGAATTTTTTGAAAAATTTTGAATGTACAGTTTTGTTTCAATAGGAAAAAATAATATGTTTTGGCTTATAATAAAGCTACCGGTAAGAAACCGGACAACCTTTTAATAACAACATATATAAAACTGTAAAAGTGGAAAATATTTGCAATAAAACGTTGAATATTTTTTCCTAAACATATGAACAATCTGATTAAACAAGAATTATATCTTGAACTGCCGCCGTCAAATTGTGTTGTAGACAGGTGGCTCCATCTGAAACATCGGTAATATTTATCATCGATAGATAGCATTACTTTCGCCTTCGAAACGCTTCAAACAAAACGTCATACTAACAGGGTTGCCATATCAATTACTTTGTACAACACTTTGGCAGATTATAGTAGATACTGTAACTTTTGTTTTGAAAGTACGATGCCATAAAATTTACAACTTACAAGTTATATATCTATAAAAAACCTATTTAGTTTTTAAAAACCATTTAGACGTTTTTAGTTAATTATTTTAGTAATTATAAACAATAGTATTCCTTGCATAACGTATTAGTGGTCATTTTTCCATTAGTATAAGCATTAGTTTTTCTTCAGGAATTCACATTTGTCAACTTGTATTTTAAATCTTGTTTCTCTATATCTCTCAAAAATCTTCTTAAGCTTTACCATGTGTTCTTGAAGAGAGGTTGAAAATACAATAATGCCGTCCATGTAGACTAGAAATATTTCTCCTGTAAGTTCTTTTCGTACGTTCTACATTACTCTCTGGAATGTTAAGGGCGCACTTTTAAGTCCGAATGGCATTCTTAGGTATTCATAGTGGCCATTTTCAACAATTATTTTTGTAGAATTTATTAGCTGTATCAGGATTAAGGAAAGATTTAGTGGCTCCTTTATCAATAAAAAGTTTAAGAGGGGGATTTTCAATTGTAATGTATGGAAGCTCTCTTTTGTCAGCATAGTAAAGTAATTCTACTGCATTTCTTCTTTTTCTTTTTGAAATCTTTGAAAATTTACATCTTCTTTCTCATATTTTTGGCTTTCTTGTTCATAGTAAGAATAATCTGGGTATGTGTCATTGTATATACCTTCATCGTAATTGCTTTCCTCTTGTTGTTCGATATTAAAGATAAAGAGCTCTTCTACGGTGAATCGGGGGCTGGCTGTTTGTTGAAAGTGGAAGTTTCTTTGAGATTGGGGTCTACTAAAAACGTTTTGGCGTGTGGATACGCTCATAGGTGTTGGCTTATATGATTGAGATGAAACTGGTTTATGAAAATTGGCTTGGTTAGCCCTAAAATTTTGTGCATATTGAGTGATTTGTTGATTTTGTTGGAATCTAGGTGGTTGAAATGTCCCTCTTGGACTATTGTTGAATGGCTGTTGTTACAAAGGCATTTGATTGGGCTTAAATAATGGCTGTGGGCATTGGGGCTTGATCACCTCAGACTGCCATTGTGTAGGAGCGGGTGAATGAGTTAAATTGTGTCTCTGCGTTTCTGAAGTGGCAGATGGTTTGTTAGACGGTGATAAGGAATAATTATGAGATTTTTGGAGATATCTAACATTATTTTTTTCCTGAATATATTGGATGGCGAGAGCGAGAATCGGTGGTCTCATGGACCGAATTGTTGATCCTAGGGGTTCTCTTAGACCTGCTGAAAATGTGGTTAGAGCTTGTTCGAAAAATGATTCCTTACTTCTTTTAACTTCCTCATGTGTAATTCAATGTGATTTGAAATGGTATTTAAAAGACTCATGATTTTTCATGGAATTGATTGATGATTTTTGTTTTGGGGTTTGACAAAGATTGACTAAATCTCTAGTTAATGAGTTTTCGTTACGTTGGTCTGCAAAATTTTGGACAAGAATTGATTTTATTGATGGCCAATCTTTACAGCCGTATATAGAAATAATTTCTATGATATCATATGATTTTGAAAATTTTCGAGATTTATATGATCCCAGAAATGAGTTAGAAGCATGGAAATAACACCAATAAAAAAGTTCATTGGGATTGCCGTTGTATTCTGGTAAGATAGAAAGATCTTTATTAACATCTTAAATCAGTTTTGATATTTTCACTAGATTCTATGTTAGATTCAAAAATTGTTGAAAGAGAATCGCTTATTCTAAAGGATGATACTTGCGAAATGATATTAGAAGTAGAAATAAGATGAAATTTCTTACAGGTATAGGATGATGCTTGGATGCATTCCTTGTTGGTATAAGTTTCTTTTCTTCTTTAAGTTTCTTTTTGGCTTTCTTCATAAATATGTTTATGTGCCAATTTGCCTGGAATCCGTGGGTTAAACTGCTGCAATTTTCCCTGGATTTTGGTTCGGTAAGGGATAAACGTTTGAAAATGACGAGCATCTTCTGGAGACTCACCCACTAATCCACTGAATGCGCCACTTAAGGGTTGTCACTCCCGAAGGTACTTTTTAAAATACAACTAACAAAGTAACACCTCTTTATTTAATTAAATTACAGCTGACTTTAAAACAGAAATTTACAGTATTTATAAGAAATTAATTGATGACGACCTGTCTGCAATTTGTGTCGAAACTGCTTATCAGCTTGACTATTAAACTGCAATACCGCTGACAATTGAAGTTAATGTATCGTAATTCGCATGAACCACCCCAAATCATATATCCAGCGCATGACACTAACACGCTCACAGAGAGGGATATGAACGGGCTGTTTTGGAAATATCACCCACTACTTAAAGACAAAAAACCAGCAAAACCACATAGACAGAAATATATAGAGCAGCAATTAGACCGGTCATAGCATAGGGAACGGATGTAATGTTTCTTACGAAAAAAGATGTAAAAAAAACTAAGAATTATTGAAAGAAAAATTATGAGAATAGAGAGCCGAATAAAGACAGAACAAGGAGAATATAATAGTCTAATGAAGCATGAAATAAGAAGTAGAAATATAACCGAAGGGGAAGACATAGTAAAATTTATTAATGCACAAAGACTGAGATGGTGTGGACACATACAAAGAAGAGACGAAGACACACTAATTAGGAAGATAACAAACCTGATACCAGTAATAAACGGACCAAAAGGAAGACATGACGCATGTTTTAAATAACATTTTTAACGATTGACCATTTACTTATAGTCCATTTCCATCATATTGATTGCACGTTATATATGCAAATCCCTAAACTGTTGATACGGGTGACTCAATGAAAAATAGATATTTGTCAACAAGTTTACAGAAGTATATAGGAAAACAATTTTAAATTGAGTATGACCACCAGGTATAAAGGTTGAAGCAGAATAGAATACAATAGTTTTGAGGGTTACTAATCCCTAAATAAAGTTGCCAGTGTCGGAGTGAGGGAGATTAACAGGTACTAATGAATTTGCAAGAAATGTAAGATGTTTATTTTATTGGTTATATAAAAATAATTTGTGGCCGTAACAGGAGCCGATTTGTAAAAAAATGAATATTATTTTAATCAAATTCCATTTCAGATTCACTGCTTTCTTCAGAATCTAAGGAATCTTCAACTCCAATGTTAATTATTACCGGTTCCAGCATTGCATCAGTCATATTATCCAAATTCCACATTTTATTTTCTTCCTTGTGAGCATGACTAACAGCATTTTCCAATTTTCTGGAGTTACTTTTGATAAGGAATGTTCTAATAATTGTTGTAAGTCTTCTAATTTAAAAGTTTTGTTGTTGCGTCCGACTTCACCCTTTACTTGAGACCATATATTTTCTATCGGATTCAGATCACAGTGGTATGGGGGTAAACGTAAAATAATTACATCACGGTTTAATGCCATTTCATCAATTATATATTTTTTATAAGCTGCTTTATGTTGCCTTACAATAGGTAATAATTCCTTTTTTGTCGAATTCTCCTTGTACTCAATTGCGTGTTTATCCAACCATTCGATTATCTCTCCTTTTTTCCATGCCGTTGTTGGCAATTTTTCTGCTAGTCTTTAATGGTAACTAGCATTATCCATGACTATGACAGAATTTTTTGGAATTAAATCCAACATTTGCTCAAAATATTCTTCAAAAACGTCAGCAGTCATTTCCTCGTGGTAATCTTTGGTTGATTTTAAGGCAAAACTTAATAATCCACCAGTGACAAAACCTTATTCGTTTCCAATATGGGTTATTATGAGTCTGCGTCCTTTTCCAACGGGAATATTGTTTATTCCAGTAGATACACCTTCGATGAATGCCTGACGGGAACTTTTCACATTTGTATCAACCCATAGATATGGTACAGTATGACCTTCATTTAGCCAAGTCTCGTCCAAATAAAAAATTGTTTTCCCTTCTTCTCGGTACTTTTTAATAGTTCTTAGATAATCTCGTCTCCAACATACAATGTAATCTTTTTTAATTAAAACGGATTTTCTTCTATTCTTTTGCCAACGAAATCCCATCTCTCTCAATAGTCCCCATAATTTCTTGTTGCTTATGATTGGTAACTCTTTGTTTTCTCTAATTAATGTTTTAATTTTGTCCAATGTTGGAAATTCTTTGTTAAAAAAAATTAGTGGATGCTGCGTCTTATCATGTTTTTATGTATTTCTTCAATTTCCAAGGGTTTACTCCCTCCACTCTTCTTGGGAGATGAAACAGTTCCTCCTTTTCTTTCTTTTAGGAATCTATAAATTGTTGCTTCTCCAACCCCTGTCATATTTGAACACATGTTAACGATTTCACGAACATTACTTAAAGGGCGTTGATGTACAAGTGCATCGTGTACATTTAATATTATATTTTTCTCTCTTAGACTGAAGGCACCTTTAAAACTACACTTAACCGGGATAAAACCTGTTGTCGACGTCATTTTTAAATGCAAATAACAAAATATCGACACCAAAAACGTAGGTAGGTAAAACATGAACAATGTACATCTACAAACTAAATGGAAGATGCAAACAATTTCTAATTTATATTATTGGCATAAGCTGTAATGTGGCATAAAAACTACTTAACTATCATTAGTGAAGCCTTATCAGTAATTCCAGGTAATCGTTCAAAGAAGGTATTATTTTTGTGTCAGGCGATAACTTGTATAGAAAACAATAATCACCTTTAAATTACCGTTTACATTAATTTATTTCGTGAAACATTGAATTCTCTCGTTAATCACCCGTGTATAATTAACAATAATCGTGTGGCATATATACCGACGTTTTTTACGCACAAAAAAGGTATAGTGAGATTAATGGACACTTATTTTACAGAAGATTTTTTAAAAGATAATGAATTCTTGACGGCATCTTAAAATATTAATTTTTTTTTATTTATTTCAAAACAAGTATAGGGTGACGCCTATGGTTTTTTGACCTGTTGACGATTTGCATACATAATGTGCTATCAATATGATGGAAAAGGACTATAAATGTAATTCCCACTAAGATATTAAATAATACCAGATCATTTAATTTTTAACAAGCAACAAAAGTGTAATATTTGATGGTAATACGATATTCACAGATATCGCCGCCTAAGTACCTACATAATTTCTTTGTCGATAACAGTGTTTAGAAAATGAATCATTTTTTCAAAGGCATAACTTTGTTTATTTGGTATATTATATTCCGATTGATACCGCAGAGCAGTAAAGATTATACATAAAGATGTTGTAAAAGATATCTTTGCTTTCTTGGTCTTCTAGTAATAAAGTTATCAGCATTAAATGGTTAAGAGTATTTGATAAAATTACTGTCTACACAATTTGACAACTCAGCCAATAGATATAACGATAGAAAACTGTAATTTATGTTAGGGTTTGAAAATATTACAGAGTCGTTATGTAGAAATCTACAATTAAGTTGAAAAATTTACCACTGCAGCATGCCGCAGTAGAGCCATCTCTAGGATCAGAAACAAATTAATTGGGGGTGAAGATCAACCTTAAGTTTGTATGTGGGCTGCATAACCAATATGAGTAGACGGGAGATGGTTGCCATTGTCAAGTAATAGATCTTTTAAGCTAAGCTTAGTGGAGTCTCTAAATTGCCTTCACTCACTTGGATCATGGTCTAAATCTAAATCTATAAATTTTTCCTTAAAAGTGTTTTTTTGTTGTGCAATATATTTTAGGCTAGTAATTATGTACTCAAATCCAAAATTGATAATTTAGAAAAGATTCCTCCCTGCAAAATTTCGCACATCTAGTCACATTTGATACATAATTTGGTATTAATACTCGTATCCAATATTTTATCTATACGTATTTTTATTTATACATTATATTGTGATTTTAAATATATTCTAAATTTAAATAGTGTTGACTCTAAAGGACGTACTATTTCATTATCCTTTAAAAATGTATTTTTAATCGAATTATTCTACTTAAATGAATACGGAGAAATTCAAAAGTATAAAACCATTATTGTGGATTCTAAAGTGGTCATTTTGGTCACATTTACTAAGTCGTGGAGATCACACTTGACGTAATAGGCGAAATGAACTACAGCTGTGAAATTAGCACACCTATGTAACTGTACAAGTGTTCAAAAATCGAATTCATTACAAAACATTCTCCTAAATAATGCATTTTGTTCTTTAATTACAACGCGTTCTACAAATATTATTTAAAACTTCTCATCCATCACGTTCTGTGTCTTCATTCTGTATTGTAATCTAATATTAGATTTATGAGTTCTTTTTCTTCTTTTTTCCATGGTTGTCACTCTATTGTAATTAAGAAGAATTGTACTATTATGGACCATCTAGTTTTCTCATATTCTATTTCTTTCTCTTTTAATCCATTCTTTACAAGAATGTAGCAGCGTTATGTAATGCTTTTAAAAGTATTATACATATGTTTAAAAATTACATATCCATATATTATGCTCTTTCCACAATATAACGGGATTGACAATTCAACAGTTCGATTTATATTCACTGTTTATTTACAAGTTTTATTTGCTTGTACAACTACTTCTTAAAATCATTTCACAGAATGATCTTTTCATCAGAGGATCTCTTGATTATCGTGTATAACAACAATCGATTGCGTCTTCTAAACAAAATACTTTACCAACTGTAGGCTGCTGATTTTTCAACTGGTCAAAGCAAACGAACTTTTTGGTAAATACTTAGGAGATTACTTTGGTCTTGGCGACAGAATTACCTAAGGACACGTCATATAGACCTTTTTCTACTTCTGTCACACCGAATCTGGGGTTCTTCCTCAGTATTTTTGAGTCAGCATATGATGCAAGACGATTTATGTGGACAATTTTTATTTTTCTGTTTGACAGTCTCTTAATTCGGTATATCACATCATTTACTGTTTTTAATTTCATAATGGACGTTCCCATTATCTTTGAAAGTTAGGAGAAAGGTCTTGATGTTATTTTATATTATATATCCGGAAGCTTCTCGATTCGTAGATCGAGAATTATATTAATCTTTCATCTTATTGCCGGGCAAGTTCCTGGATGTCGCTCATCCTGACCTATTCTTAGCCTGCCTCCGAAGGTTTGCAGCCGAACTCAAGATCACAGGGCACTGTTTTTTCGAGCAGACATGAAACAAATTTCATTTACAGTCCATCAGTAACAAATGAATGTACTGCTCCCAATCTCTTTGATGTTCGGATAAAGTTTTTGGAAATGTACTTGCTAATCGTTCGATTCATCTTATCTAAGAATTTCTGAGGCAACACCAAAACGGCTGAAGATTCTTTAATCAGTATATCTGCTACCGTAGAAGCCTCCTGGTTGGGAATTGCTTAGGCCTCAGTCCATTTGTAAAATAACCCACTGCCATTTGTTTTTGCAGATCATGCAATGGAACATGGGACTAACTACATTGTACTATTTATAACCCTCTTTTTACCAATTGTTCACGAGGAGTCACTTCAATCGTTCTTGAAGAAACCACTGGAATCTCGTTCCGCTTCTCGCTCAACTGATTCACAATAGCTTTTCCCGCAATTACTTTACGCTAGCTTCCCGCTAACTGCTTTACGCTAAAATGTTTTGGTAGCATCGTCAACCGATCACACACTAATCTTAGAAAATGCCTTTTCAAAGTCTTTAATAGTTCATATCGAAAAGCGAGTAACTCATGTACTAAACGATTGTTGGTAAATGTTTTGCAGTCCCGAATACATTTGTCCAATGCCTTATTATTAAAAATTTCATCACTATCTTTAGTTCTAAACGAATAATCCCACTTATGACACCAATATAACAGCATTTAATTTTCATAGACATACAAGATCATTTAAGGAACTTCTAGTAAAAAATATACTTATCTCCAAAGTTCGAGGTCTTTGATGACTCTTCGTAGAAGGTTCCGAAATTCATACGCTAGGCACCAATATTACAAAAAAATTATTATATCGCTAAATGTTCTTCGTATATATCACATTTGACTAAAAGTATTTATGCCGTTCGAAATCTTAAAGGCTGTTTTGCGATTTTTACTTGTTTTTTACTGTCCTTATGGTGATTTCCCTTCATTTCTCTTTGAGGTTACATATTTTAATGCTTATTGAATGATCGAAGTAGATTTTTCTACAAATTAAGTAAAAATGTCTATTAAACTGTACATAATTGATACTAACTGAAAGCTTACAGTCCGTTATTATATATTATATTTTTTTAAATACTCAGTTTCCTAGTTGAAACGTAGATTTTGGCTACATTAATCTTTTCTCTCTTTCTTCCTAGTTTACATCAGTAGAGTTTGTTCATTGCGCATACCACAAACTGTATTTATACTTTTGATTTTGTTCATATTCGTTATACAACTAATGGAAGAATGCAATTGTACTAAAATTAGTAATAAGATTGAAGAGCTTTACTTTATAGAGTAGCTTTTTTGAAATTGTATATACATTGTTATTTGTTAAATACTGCTGTACATTCTAACTACACGTTAATTATTTAATGTAATAAGATCCTATATTTCTACTACTACACAGTTGTTTCATTTATTTTTTCGCTCATTTACCTTAATATGCAAACCTTTCAAGATACTCTAAATTTGTGGTAGATGACCGCACCGCCATGTTGAAAACAAATGTAATAAAACACAAAAATCTCCTGTCATTGTATGGAAACTTATATGACTGTGCTCAACTCATCAGCCTCCAGCCAGTCCTTAATCAAGGAAAGTCCATAACAAGATTCCTCACTCACAACACCGACCTATCTTTCTGAAAGTGGGTCTCAAAATATCAATTATTATATCTGTGCCAAGATCTCAATGGAGCTTTAATGAACGTAACTGGAATAAATACACTGCATGCTTAGAAAAGTCCATAAAGTGGATTGTATCAGAAGTCGGCAACCGGGATCGCTTTAGAAAAGCTATTATTTAAGGTGAAAAAAAGCGATTCCAAGAGGTTGTAGAAAAGAATATCTACCAGAGCAGATCGACGATAACAAGGAAAACAGGAAACACAATGGACGTATACAACTGAAAATTTAGACTTGAGACATTCTAGTAGAACAGCTTGGAGTCTGGGGAGGAAATTTAGTGAAACACTAATAAACAACAAAAAGCTCAGTTATTCCTGATCAAGTAGCTACCAGAACAGTGGCTCTATCCCATCCAACATGTCTCCCTCTAATAGCCTGACAACCCAGAAAGCTGTGAATGTATCCAAGTGCAAATACTGCAACTTAATGCAGTGACTCCTAAATCACGAGTTACTTCTGAAACAAGAAAGTTACCCTTATTGTACCTACACGAACACTTCTGGAAGAAAAAAAAAAGAAAGCTGGGTGGAAAGCAACTGGTACTCTATAAATCAACTTGGTTTTAAAATAACTGGAACAGTAACTACGGGTTAAACATAAAAATACTCTTGTTTCTTTAAAAAACATTGATGAAGATTTGTTAGTTTCTTTATATACCACCTACATAAGATAGCTGATGATGTGTCAACTGTTCCAAGAATAATATAAATCTGAAACAATATATTGCGTTTGTCATAATGATAGATGGTCAGTTTGAGCCTTATATAAGACCAAAATTGAACCATAAACGATACAGGATATGTGCTCTTAAGTTAACTGATTTATTCATCTTATATTAGGTCGTGGAGCTATCTTTGTCCAATCTTAAGCCTGTAGTCGCATTTGTGACGTTCGTCATTTATTTCTTTATATAGTTTCCTATCCAATCTCATATCCTTATAATATAAGGATATATATATTATATACCTCCATACGAGATTCTGATACATGTTGGAATTGGAAGTATTATTATAGATTCGATGGTAAATTTTAAATATGATTTTTTAGTTCATCATCTAATTAACAAAAGACCAACAAGATTCTGTTTTACATAAAAAAAGAAGATTCGGATATTTGTCATTTTGTTTTGACGTTTATCGACAGGTAATTTTTCATCTGACATCTACCCACTTCATTTTCCAGTTGTGACATTGTGATGGCGGATGAAAGTGATGGTTTTCCGCTTCATAAAGCAGTATTCGAAAATGATTTACCTAGTCTCTCTCGTTTAATAAGAAAACACGATGTGGCCTCAAAAGATAAACACGGTAAGACAACTTATTCTCGAATATCAGCTCAAATTACGAATCTAAACAAAAATTTTGAGGTTATTATTATCAATAAATTTGATTATTTATCTTTTTTCAGGTAATACTGCCCTACACCTGGCTGTTATGCTAGGAAGGAAAGGTTTGTTTATATTTTTAATATTATAATTTTGCACTTGACTCATATTTTTAATAGACTTAACAAGTTATTAAATAGTGCTAATGAGACAATAATTGGGTTATTATTTTAGAATGTGTTCAGCTGCTTTTAAAACATGACGCTCCTGTAAAAGTGAAAAATGGTTTAGGTTGGACCGTTTTGG
Source organism: Diabrotica undecimpunctata (assembly GCF_040954645.1). Lineage (NCBI taxonomy): Eukaryota > Metazoa > Arthropoda > Insecta > Coleoptera > Chrysomelidae > Diabrotica > Diabrotica undecimpunctata. Next base: position 12,725,416 of record NC_092807.1, read on the forward strand.
CGGAAGCTGTGAGCTATGGAAATCGGCCCACAAGTAAGTATTTTTAAAATTGTAACTGTTTTATACTTTTAACATTTGGATGACTAACCCACTGTTTAACCATGTTCATTTTGTAGTTTCTTCTTTGGTTAGAAAATTTAGGCAGCAATCTAGGGAACAAATGGAAGAAAGAAGACCGAATTTAGTAAAAGCTTTAAGTAAAATAGATGACTTCTACATGGAGTTAAAATGGGACTTCCATTCCTGGGGTTAGTATTAGTATAATATGCTGCTACTATATAGCTTATTGTCTTATTTATACCTTATATTTATATTTTATTTTTCAGTACCTTTAGTTTCTAGAATCTTGCCTTCTGATATATGCAAAATATATAAAAGTGGGGCAAATATTAGATTAGATACAACCTTAGTAGACTTTTCTGATATGAGATGGGAAAGAGGAGATATATCATTTATTTTTAATGGACATGCAAAACCAAATGAGAGCCTGACTGTATTAGATAATGTATCTAAAGTATATCAAAAAGTAAGGCATGAGGTAAGTGTTGAATCACTATACTATACAGTAGTACCAAAGAATATAGACGCATATAGAAGGGCATTTGAAATGTGCGATTTGGTCACAGTTATTATACTTCAAAACACTCCAGAAGATGGCGACTGCATAAACTCAAACCAGTTGTTGTCTTAACACCATGTCATGAAAGACATAGTTAAGGGGAAGTGGGAAAGAACTATGAATGGAGCTATTTAACTTTAATGTTGCAGATATATTGAAAACCAAAAAAAAATAAAATAAAACCATATGAGAAATCATAAATGTTTTAAAGATAAGAATAGTAGATAGTTTAGACACATAACAGTAGATAATTTAAAAACTTTTTATGTGTAAATATGGCTGCTCTTAGCTAATATTAATTTGCTTATAACAATGTTAATAATGATTAATTAATTTGTTACAACAATAGGAACCAAGCAAGGAACTTATCTCCCACAAGGATGGTAAGGAATATACTCAGGGTTCAAAAGTAGGCATCCTATATGATACAAAGTACTATTTGATTAATTAATATATTTTTGAAATTAGTCAAGTGGATTAAAAAAGTAAAAAATGATGGATTAATACTTTTTCAATATTTTAAAGATCCAGCAAAGATGATTTTTTAAAATAAATTCATGAAATGTATTAATTAAACAAATAATACTACTTGACTGGCCTTTTGGCTTTGCCAGTGCCATTAACTTAGGAAAAAAAAAAAACAAATAATACTGTTTTGCGTAACAGTGTGTACTTTGAACTCTGAGTGTAAGGATAATAAAGGAGTGAGGAAATTTCTATGTAAAGTGTTATTGTTCAATATAATCATGAATTAAACTGATTAAATATGTGGAAAAATATCATTAGAGAAATAAACATATCAGCAATTACATATATCTGTATGCTATCACCAGTCTGAAGACTTTTGTCACCGTGCTTTATGACTTAGTCTGGTCCTTAGAGCACCTAGAGGGTGGTGATGATATTCACCTGAAGTCTCTTTTTATCCTCAGGTATTTCTGATTTGGTTTTCTTGGGATTTGCTATGGTCCATTTCTCAGCAACCATTTTTGCCTTTTCACTCATCTTCCTTTGTTGAGCTCTCGAGAGGCGTTTTTTGAGACTTTAAAAATCCGAAATTATACTTTATAATTTCGGATTTTCAAATTGTAAAAAATAATTCTTTGGTGTATGTGCTAAACAGCACTTCTAGTGTACTAACAAGATCAGCAATTGTTTTTTGATCACACCTTAGAATTTGTTGGGCTTTCTTTCCCAATGAATGACTTGTAATTAATTTTATTTATAGTTTATAAGAAGAGAGTTTTAATTATATTATTTGTAGATTTGTACATATTTCAATTAAAAATTTGAATAACAATATTTTTTCTAAAAAGATTCAGTTATTAAAAGGTAAAATAATAATTTATTTTCTTCAAAAAAGAAAAAGAAAGCTGCATTAGTAGGATTTTATCACTAATTTTGTAAGATGCAAAAATTTAATGCTAAGCATTCTATGACCACACAGCATCTACATAAGAAAATATCGTAAAGTTGCATTTTTTGCCCCACTCTTTCATATTTTAGAAGCAGCAATAGTGCTGACATGACCGCTCTCTAGTGATACAATAAGGAACTAAAATCTTGTTCAACTTTTTTTCTACTACATGTGTATAACTTCTGCAGAGACTAAAAATTGACAGTGCCTTTTATGTTTTACGTTCTATATGCATCTATATTCTTTGGTAGTATATTACTTACTCATATCTGACTAAGACATAAGTAAATTTATGCATGATCTTTTATATATAACCTATATGTATCAAATAGTCAATCAAAAGCTACATGTGGGGAAATATCTTCCCCAAAAGCAGCTTTCGCCTTCTTCTAAAATAGTACTGTTATACTATAAAATTTTTTTAAAGCAATAGGAAAATAAGGGAAATACAAGCACTAATCTTGTAAAAATATTCTGTTTTTTTTGTGATTATAAAATAAAGCAAAAAAACTTTATGCACAAAGCACATTGTATAATATTTTAACTATTTAAGGACATAATTATATTGCACCTCATTAAGTGTTAATATTATACCATAAATATGTGTATATATAGTGTATTTTAAATGATAACAATCATTAGCTAAGCTTAATTAGGGTTTTTTTCTTGCCTATTCTTTAATTGTGTACAGAAATAAGCTGCATTACAATTAAAAACAGCCATGGATGAATGCAACTGGTATGGATGAAATTTCACCTCTTTTGTTAAAATATTGCAGTCCGTTCGTTAGGCGGTTGGTTATGATTTTAGTTAGTAATTTATACAGATGTGATAGCAAGGATATTGGTCGGTAATTCTCGATGTTTGCTTTGTTTGCTTTCTTGAATAGTAGAATGACTTCGGAGTTGTACCATTCTTGAGGAATCTTTCCTTCATCCATTACTTTATTAAATAAAATATTTAATACCTGTTTCATTTTTCTGCCACCAATTTTCAACATTTCAATTGTAATTTTATCCGCTCCCGAACATTTATTCGTTTTTAGTTGATTTAGGGCCATTCTTATTTCATAGTCGGTTATGTCCAGTATTTCTTCTGAGCCGGCGTTAATTATTGTTCGTTCAGTACGTCGTTGTTGTGGTTGTGTATTTACCGAGTATAATTTAGTGTAGAATTTTTCAATCGCTTATTTCCTTTCTGTCTCGGACGGTGACGTTTTTCTCGTTTTTTATTTCTATGATTTTTGTTATGTCGCTTGAGTTTTTTGCTTTCAGTACTTTCATATTGCAGTTATCTTGTATTTTATCTTTTATTAGATTGTAAGTATAGTTTTTATGATCGTTTCTAATTTCTTTCTTCACGTTTTTGTTTAATCTTTTGAAGCTGTCCTAAGTTCGATCTATTCTGTTTCGTCTCTCTTGGAGTAGTTTAATTGTATTAGGTTGTAGTTTAGATGTTTTTGCTGTTTTCGTGTTTGAGCATATATTCTTAACCGATGTTGTTACAGTTACTTTTATTTTATTGGCTAGTCCGTTTATATCCATTTGTTTCAGTGTCTCTATTGATTTTAGTCTTGTGCTTAGCCCTTTTTGGTATTCCGTTTGTTTTTGAAACAGGACATCGGTGGTTGGGTATCGTTCTCGTTTAATAAGTTTGTTTCGTTCTACGTCTGTATTTTAATATTCGCTCTAACCAATCTATGGTCACTCCCGGTATAGAATTTGTTTAGTACTGTCACGTCGGTGCATATGTTTTTGTTATTGGAGAGTATGTAGTCTATTTCGTTCTTAGTTTTCTTGTCTGGGCTGACAATGTCCATTTACTTTGTTTAGATTTTTAAAGAAAGTGTTGAGACAAAATAAATTTTCGTTGTTTAGGCGACCGATATATTATGTGTCGCCCTCTTCTTTTGTTCCAATTTTTGCATTAAAATCTCCTATGATTATTACGAAGTGTGATTTTTCTTGATTTCTTGCTGTGTGAGATCCTCGTAAAATGATTCAGCTTTCTCGTCTGTTGAGTTTCCTCTCGGTGCATATCCATGTATTATCTGTAAGCTGTATCTGCTGTTCAAATCGATCACAAGATATATCTGTTTGATACTCGTTTGTTTATCAGGAACGCTACAGCGCCTATGTGATTATTTTCTACGGAATTTTTCTGGTATAGCTGGTTACCAGATTTTAAGATGGTACATGCTTCTGGTAAGCGAGTTTCGCACAGTCTAATTATATCCCATTTGATATTTGAGAGCTCTTGTTCTAGTTCGTCAAGGTGTTCTTGGGTCCTCATAGTTCATATATTGTAAGTGGCTATACGAAGCAATGATGGATAGTTTTTCTTATTAGATTCAGTCGAATATTTGCCTCCCCCAGAATCCATGAGGCTGACTGATTCCTCAATGTGAGATTCTGAGTGTATAACTCTACTCACCTGGGGTAATTTCGTATTGATACTCGACATCTTTAACTTGGGAGGTATTAGCATATTTAAAACGCCACGTTTGCCGAGCAGGTTGGCAAGTGATTCTATACAATCTCTACAATCAGAGGATTGCCACTTCCGCCATCCACGCCGTACCGAAGGTATTCTTCTCCGCCGCGGCTGCCGTTGTGGACTTCATCCGTAACCCTGGACAAGGGACCCTAAGCAGGCACTAGTTTCCCGGGCCAGGAAACCCCTGAAATCTGCGGAGGGCAGGGATTGATTCATTTTCCCCGATAGGACTATCCAGAGGAGTTCCTACCCGCTACCCGCTCTATAACATTACAAAATATTATTAGAAGGTGATTAAAAATAAACAGATACTTTTGAGATTGAGAAAAAAATAAATTATTAAACCAAATATTACATCGATTCTAGCAATTGAACATATAGAGAATTAATTGAGTTAGGATTTGGAATAAGAATTGTTATTTTAGATTTTATTTTCTATTGTTATTTAGAACAAATTATTGTTTAAAGATTATACATATTGATTAACTGATTAGTGATTAGGATGTTCGGTATGACAGTAAAAACCGTTTTAAACGTAGTAAATAATATTTTCTCTTTAAAAAAAATCGTAAATTGATCATTGTTTATAAAATACATTTCTGGTTTTTCCATTGTTAGTATTTCCAAGTAAATAATAGTTTATTAAAATAAAAGGTTGATTGCAAAAATACCGTAAGATAGATTCAATATGAATTTTAGTAATTAAAATTTTTCTATTAATACATGTTAGGTTCCTCAGTCAGTGCAAAATCTGTCCGGTGTGCGATGTTCTTGTAGAACATCGAACACCATTTTCTTCCTCTTTCTTCAATAATTAAATGGTCTCCTACATTTTGTAGTAATTTTGTCTGTTTAAAGAACCTGCCTACTGATCTTTTCTTTTTTTTTTCTTCGTTTTATTTGGAGTTACTGTGTTTCTGTCTTTGCTATTAAACCCTCAGCCAGTTTGACCAAAAATTTGGTATTTGATACAAACTGGTAGTTTGCAAGCTATGGATGTAAGATTATTTTACTGTGTTTAGATGAACTGATAATGTGTTTGGATTCATATGTGAAAAATTTTAAATAAAAAATGAAGCAGCAAGGTCACTTTGTTTTTTTTTTCTTCTCCAAATTGTGATCAATAAAACTCCTACAAGTATCCTTGTAAACTCCCACAAGTCTGTTAGTTGTTGTTGAAAGCTGGTAAAAACAAACAACTTAAGCAAATATATTAAGAATAACAAGTGACCAAAAAATTACTTACATACAAACTTAAAATGTGGCGACTGCCCCAAAACTTACATCGGTCAAACTGGTAGAACTTTTAAATAAACGTGTATCAGAACACAAAAGGGCATTAAATAATAGAAAAACAGATTCTACTTACGCACTTCATCTTCTTGACCATAATGATTCTTTTTATGACCAGTTTCTAGTTCTTTACATTCAAAATAAAGGCCTTAAGATATTTTTATTAGAGTCTATGGAAATTAACAAATTAAAAGTACGGATATAATTCTGAATGACCAACTTGAGACAAACAGCTCTCCTCTCTTCAACTTATTCAGTTGAAGACTATAAAGTGTAAACGCATACCGAAAATAGATCACTTGAGAAAGGCATCAAAAACAAAAGTTTTCAGTGTTTTATTGTTAAATAAAATGAATTTCCATCAAATAACAGTCGAATCCATCACTTGTTTATAATATATATCGTCTGAGTCCTTTCCATTATCCATTGTCTCGTTATATGCAGATTATTGTGTTAGATATCGCCACATCAATTAGTGTTGTTTAATTTATTAACTGGTATGGAATCTGGTCATTATGTGCTACTGGTTGGTATGTGGGTACTTTGCGATCCCAGTATTGCTTGTAGTAATCAGTCTCAAGCATACCATTACGGTTATTAAGGGAGATGGTTGGTTTTGAGGAGCTCCATTTTTTTAACTATCTCTTGATGGAATATCTTTCCTACTGAGTTATGCCTTTACTTATATTCAGTTGCAGCAAAGGCCTGGTATCCACCGATAAAATGTTGAATGGTTTCTTGAACTTGACATGCATATTGGCATTTGTCATTTCGTTTGGCATCTGAGTACAAAGCGGAGTTAGACAGGGTGACTCGTTAAGCCCACTTCTCTTTAATATAATAATGGACGAAATAATACAAGGAGTACGTAAAGGTCATGGCTACAGAATGGGGAACAAAGAAATCCAAATATCTGAGATTTTTTGCCATATATTTTAGGTAATTTTTGGTTGTTATAACCTGATCCTGAATGGCAAGTAGGAAATCGTCTGTTTCAAGAAACATTTACGGTTTACCTACCCAACATTTACGGTTTATCCAGGTGCGCATTTTTTATCCTTCATTTTAAGCAGTGTTTAGTTTTGTCTTAACAAGTCTTAGTTTTTCTTGTAACTGTCTTCGTTCTTATGAACTCTGAAGTTATATCGGTTTTTATTTGTATATGGGCAATTTTTTGAGCTTATTTTACTCACAAGATATTTGTACATATCATGTTCATCCATAGCGCTGATGATTTGGTCAATTTGCAAATCGAATCCTTCGCGCTGAATCTTACTTCTGATTATATTTAGAAGACAGCATTTTTTTAGTTCGAAATGCATATTAATGTCATTCTACAAAGTTTCTACAGTTTTTAGCATCTGATCTAGGTCGTTTCTAGTGGAAGTCGTTATCCCTATTATGATTTATGTTATTAGGTATAAATAGGTATTAAAATTGATTTTTTTTATTATTTCATAGGAAAGCGAGTTGGAAATAGAAGATGAAGTAGATCTGTTAATGTCAACAGATATCATGGCAGCACAAATCTCAACGAAGAGCATATCGTTTGCTAGAGCTCAATCTGGTTGGATTTTTAGAGAAGATAGAAAGGTATATCAAATTTCCAATGTATATGTTAAAAAATATTTATGAGAGATAGTAAAAGCGAAATAAAAATTTTCTTTTTTATGCTAATCATGTCAATGTGCAATTTCAAGCCTTTAAAGATATGTAAGATGTTCTCTATCCAATCTTTTAATACGTTTTTTAGGAATTAGTTGCTGGCCAATATGAAAGCGACTTATACACAGTCCATGGACTGCATTTGGAAAGTCGAAAACGACGAGAGCATCTGTCATCGGATGACTTACAGAAAAATAAAGCAATCCTGGAAAGTTTGACGAAAGGTGGAAACATACAAAACTTCGACCAAAATGGCGCTGTAAGAAAATTATTATTTTTTGTTTGGACAACATGGAGGACAAACTGAATTCCAAAAGCACTGATCTGTTTACTGATTAAACATTAGTTTTATATTTAACTTAAGGTAGCATGTGTAGTAGCAACAAAAACTGTCTTTTAGTGTATGTCCTTTCATTGCAAAGAATTTTAATCTCTTAAAAATTGACCTTGTATTTTGATGAAATAGCATGTTGTGTTAAACCGCAAGAATATTCGGATAAATTAATATCACTACGGTGTGAGGTTAATCTACCCCTGTGTGACCGCCCAGTCTTCCCTATGTAACAAGTGTAAAGGTGGGTACACATATGCGAGCCGAACGGTATACGTACAGTACGCGTACAGATCCTTGAAAAATATTCTACATCGTACTAATCGCATACTTATCTCGATCCATGGAAAGCGACAAACCAACAACGAACACACATGTGCGAAATGATTCATTTTATTTATAATTTGGGTACTGATTTATGTTCCTGTTTTTGCTTGTTTAACAAAAATAAAATTATGTACAGTAATCATCGACGTATAAATAAAGATTTTATCTTTATTTATACGTCCATGACAATAATCAGTTTACTGTTTTCTCACGTCTCTCTAGGAAGGAACACGTCATTTACCATGTGTACCGCCTTTAAAGGCGGGTACACATTTGCGAGCAGAACTGTTCGCGAACCGTTTGTGAACGCTATATTCGTTAATGTGTACGGCAGAAAAAACCACTTGCGTACTGTTTCATCGTGACTCGTCGCGAACCAAATTGTTGCGGTTTATTTCACTACTTCAAAGGAAGCTCGGCTTTCAGTTTGGACGGCGCGCGCTTACTAGACGCAGCGAACATTTTTATTGTGTCATCAAATCGACATTGTGTGAATGACGTGTTCCTTCCTAGAGAGACGACATTGTGTGAATGACGTGTTCCTTCCTAGAGAGACGTGAGAAAACAGTAAACTGATTATTGTCATGGACGTATAAATAAAGATAAAATCTTTATTTATACGTCGATGATTACTGTACATAATTTTATTTTTGTTAAACAAGCAAAAACAGGAACATAAATCAGTACCCAAATTATAAATAAAATGAATCATTTCGCACATGTGTGTTCGTTGTTGGTTTGTAGCTTTCCATGGATCGAGATAAGTATGCGATTAGTACGATGTAGAATATTTTTCAAGGATCTGTACGCGTACTGTACGTATACCGTTCGGCTCGCATATGTGTACCCACCTTTATATTACGTTCAGCGTAAGGAATGTGATACACAACATGAACTTTTTCAAGAGGAGATATTAATTTGTTCAAATTAAATAAACAGCATCAGTGCTTTGGGAATTCTGTTTCTCCTTCACGTTGCAAAGTATTCTGTTCGTATACTCAATTTTTTATATTTCTGTTCTCTCTCTCTCTCTCTCTCTCCCTCTCTCTCTCTATATATATATATATATATATATATATATATATATATATATATATATATATATATATAGAATAGAAATATCTTTATTTACAAGAATTGGTTGACAAACAAATACACGATTTAAATGACTTCAATTAAAGTGAATAGTGTCAATACAAGAAATACAAAAGTAATAAAAATATACAATTAAAATACTTACACATACACAAGATAAAAAAATTTAAATCACATGTACGTATTGAATAAAACAACAAAAAACAAGTTTTGTTTCCTCCAACCTTTATCTATCTCACCAAATATTCATTGACCGAATATGGTTCAAGATCTATTATAAGATCGCTTACATATTGCTTAAAGCTGTTAAAATTGTTTTCCATTTTAATCACATCCGGCAATTTATTATAAAATTTTACACATGCATACATCGGAAGCCCCTCTGATAGAAAGTCTATGCGCAGGCATATTGTAGTTGATACTGTGGCTTCGTGTACAAAGGTACAACATTTTATTAAGCTATTTCATATAATTATCATTTCCTGAACTATATTTATTCTTCAACTTTGGCATTCAAACAATTACCTCATTAATGGTTAGTGGTGTTAGATACATAGTATGTATTAGTATTTAGTGTTATGTTGCTACTAAACTTTATAGTTGGTATATCACGCAACAATTTTGAGGCTATTTCAAGGATAAATTTATTAAAATTATTACTTACATTTGCAGGATCTCCAGATATTTTTAAACTATTTTCCGTTTGATTAGTACCTCTAATTTCCCTGACTATCTGCCATAAACATTTTGATTTATTATCACTGTTTTTAATTCGATACCTATACTGCAACTTCCGTGACTCTACTAACATTTTGTTGTAATTTCGTTTTGTTTGCTGATACTGTTCCTCATATTTAGTATCTATCCTACTAAGCACTAATAAATATTTAAGGGGCTGTTTACACTGTTTCAGTTCTATGCTGTTATAATATGTTACCGTTCTTTTATTTGATTTGATATTACCGTTTTTTCTTAAAAGCAGTAATTGAAGATAGGAAATAGTATTTGCATAAACATTTCCCATTGTTTATTAACATTTTCAGATGTATTAAATACTTGTTCCCACCACTGTTCTCCAAGCATGGATCTAAAGTGTTCCTTATTTTGTTGATTAATAACCCTTCTCTTGATAATATTCACATTATGGTTGTCAGAGACCCGAGAGGTCAACTTTTGTGCTGAGTGATCAGATAATATGAGTGACTAATACTTAGCTTCAAAAAACTCACAGTTTGTTAAAATGTTGTCAATACATGATTCTAGAGGTTTCGAATATGCGTGTGTAATCTAAAATTGAAGGAAATATATTAAAAGTGTTTAGCATGGTAAGAAAATTTGTTTTATTGTTGTTTTCAATGCTCAAATTTATATTAAAATCACCTGCAATTAAAACAAGATAATTATATATATATATATATATATATATATATATATATATATATATATATATATATATATATATATATATATATATATATATATATATATATATATATATATATATATATATATATATATAAGAATATATATATGAATATATATATTATATATATATATATATATATATATATATATATATATATATATATAATATATTATTATATATATATATATATATATAATACTAAATGTATGATTTATTTAATTTTGTATTTTTGTTATAATGTATCTGTTTCCTCTTTTAGCCTGTTCGAAGAAATAGTTTAATTCCTCCACCGGATAAGAAAGTAACCTGGCCAGAGTACGTTCAGGCCGATGTAAATAATTATCCTAGGCTAGGACGAGATCTGGTGTACAAAGAATCCACAAAAGCGTTTAAGGCGACGATAGCCATGGTAAATATTCTGTTGTATACGAGGGTAAGGCAAAAAGTTCTCGGTGTTGTACTAAAACACTAAAATCGAGTTTTTTATGAAATGATATGTCTTTAAAATATCCTTTTACCTCAGATATTATCTTTATTTAACCTAAAATGATTTTTAGTCACAAATTCGGAACATTTGGTACCTATTATGTCGAGAACTTTACACTTTGCCCTCTTACAAAATATCTAAATAAAAAACTAATAGAAAGATAAAATATCTAATTAATATACGAGCAGTTAACAACTGCTCTACAGTTTTTGCGTACTTGAGAATTATTTTATAATTGCTCTTAGAGTTAATGGACTTTGACAAGACCTATGAGTGATACCGATGCAGTATATAAGTTTACGATTGAAAAAGTTCTACTGACTATCTCACTGATCATGTATATTGGTGCTCAAATAAACGTAGCTGTTAACTTGTGGTATTGTCTGGTAATTATTAGTTGTTGTGACAGTTTGTGGCCAGTCTTGCATATAATGGACAGTCCTGTGCTGATTCAGCGTTGGTACGGAGCTCAATAAGACTGGGAGAAATGAAGTTTTCTGCTTTTCTGAAAAAACTCGGTAGCTGAGAATTTAGATGATTATCTGATGTTGCTGATTTATTAAGCCGCCTGTTATAAACCGATCGTACTATAGCTAATTGGACTATTGTAGTTCTTCTATATATTCATCATATGCATTTCAGAATTTTGGAATCCTGCACCAGCTTGTACAGGTCTAGTGGTTGGGTACCGTATATTTTTGGAGTCTCCTAAAAGTGTTTGTCGCCTGCGGCCTAATGGTTGACTGTTTCAGGTTCTCTACTACAGAGTCAGCAGCTTAAATCTCTATGAAATAGCCCCAATTTATGTAGATGTGACTTGATTGGCGCATGCCCAGGAAGGAAACCAGTTATTACTTAAAGCTGATTCCTGATTGATTTCTGCAGTATTAACCCAGTGTGAGTTATGTTGACTTCCGATCTAGGCTTTTTTCCGGTCGCATACGATGCTTCTTGGTACTCTGAATAGAAATATTTTGCAGTTGCTCTTCCGACAAATTCATGTTAAGTTCCGCCCGTCTACTGAGTTCTCAGCATTTTCACACGAGCCTAGAGTCAATCTTAGGGCTCCGCTTCTCTCCTCTTGATTTTTACAGCTTGCATATTAAAGCTAAATTAATAATGTAAAAAATAGAAAAGTGGGAGAGGGAAGTCTCATCTGTTATGATGTTACAGCCAACAATAATAAATTACTTTGATTTGACTTGAATTTAGATTGTTTTGTGTTGCTATCGACCCCTTAACTTCTTTTAATACTGTATAACCATTTTTTATTGTTTTTCAGAGTGCAGACTTTCCTCTGTCTGTCGAAATGCTCTTGAACGTCTTGGAAGTAATAGCACCATTCAAACATTTTTCTAAATTGAGGGATTTCATAACGTTCAAGCTGCCTAACGGTTTTCCAGTAAAAGTTGAAATACCGATTTTGCCTACCGTGACGGCCAAAATCACATTCCAGCATTTCGAGTTCAGAGATGACATTCCCAAGCATCTGTTTATGATACCAAAGAACTATGTTGAAGATCCCACAAGGTAAAAGAATATATCTTAACATATTGATTAATTGAGTGATATTACTGAGAATTTTATTTTTTTTTATATTTTTAAATAGATACCTATTATAAATTTTTTTGCATATTATTTTAGAATTCTCAAACACTTATACCCTTATTTGAATAAACACTTTTACTCTCACTTGTACTGCAGGTTATCCCTTTGTCACTTTGTTACTATTCACAAGCATTATGTCAACTTTCCTATTTGTTTCGTTCTAGGGAAACTGGCTTTGTTTGCTTTGTGAAATACTATTGTCTTTCTTTTAGACGTGTATAAAAATTCCTCGAAACGCAGAAGGGTACAATCGTAACTAAAATTAAACCTGGATGCCCAGAAGTTGAGTATTATTTTGGGAAATGAAACTAACCCAAGGGGAAGTTTTGTCTTGGAATTTAAGTTAGACGAAGAATTCCATGTTCCGTGTTTTGAAGGACACAACTGCTAGCTTTGGGAAGTGGGTCTTCAGATCTCTAAACGGGCATACGGAAGCCAGAAAGAAAGTAAAAAAGTGAATCGTACTGACTGAAAGGAAAGTAACTAAAAATTGGAACTAAATAAAAAGGAAAAAAGGTCAAAACAAATTTATAAAAAAATAGAACAAATAGGTTAAATATTTTCCTAAAATGTTTCCAAAGCAAAAATAAACAATCTCACTTACTTTATGTGGTCTTTATTAAAAATTATTAGAATTATTTACCTATTGTTCAAGGGAAGGTAAGTTTAGTATAGACAAAAAGAGTACAAAGTGGTTACCTACTAGTTTATTGCTGGATCAAAAACTCATTATGGTAACTGGACAAATTTCATTAAAAAAAAACAGAAATGTCCATTACAAAATGATACCTTCTAACATATATATTTATAAAAATTTAAATCTTATTTTTCTCTATGACCTGGTAAAATATTTGATTTTAAAAATGCTCTCAATAATACAAGTTACAATGTTACAATGATAAACACTTCACTGACCACTGCACATTTTAAAATTAAGAAAATTTCACCTCTGTAAATGGATTAAGCATAAGAGTAAATTTTTCTTTGTTTTATTATACTTTGACTGCAGGCTTTGCAGGTACTTTTAATAAAGAATAACTGGAGAAACTGCCTTCCAGCAAACAAGTTGATGAATTACAGACACTGCATCACCTCCCCTCCCATAAATAGGCAGCTGGACAAGTTTTATCTTATGTGACCAAAAGGTAAATCGGAAATTAAGGAAACCATAATATATTTCTCAATAATAAAATCACAACTTCTCTCCACTCGTGTTTCTGGCGAGCGAGCGAAGACCAAAATTTTTACTTCACTCTCAGATGCTCTAAGCGGGAATTTATAGTACTGTGATAATTGTGCCTTTTTACAATACAGAACACAACAAGCACAACAGGCATATAACCACTACAAACGAATGAGAAATGAAACGAATACTTTAGTTAAACAAATAAAAAGGGAACACTGACAGAGCTTCTCAGAACAGATGGAACACGACTTCTACGGAACACAAAAAGAAATATGGAGAATGATCAAAAGACGCAGAAATGAGATGAATGAACTAATAAAAACGAAACACATTCAGAAGGAAACCTGGGTAGACTACTTTCGATCCCTATTTGCTAAAGGTGACGATAATGAACCACCAACACCAGAGGTGACGCAAACGAAGAAATAAATATTGAGGAGGAAGAGGTAAAGGAAGCATTAGAGAAATTAAAAAAATAGAAAATTACCAGGAAAGGAAAGAATACCGAACGAACTCCTAAAGTACGGAGAACCAGATCTGACCAAACAACAACTTAAAATAATCTGCTATGCAGACGACGCAATACTACTCTCTCAAAGTGTAGACTATTTACAAAGTATGTTGCACCAATTTAATATAACCTCCAGAAAATTTGATATGTTAATTTCCCCAAAAAAAGACAAAATGCATGGTTACAACAGCAAATTTACTAAGATGTAAATTGGAGCTAGAAGGTCAGATAATAGAACAAGTGATGGAGTTTAAACATCTAGGCATCACATTATCTAGCTACGGAAAGCTCGAAACTGAAGTGGAAGATCAAGTGAATAAAGCAAACAGAGCCGCAAACTGCCTGAATTAAATAATATGGAGAAATAAAAATATCGGGAAAGAAACGAAAGGCAGAATTTACAAAACAGGCATCACACCAATAATGACATACGAAGCAGAGACACGACCTGACACAGAGAGGACAAAAAGGATGTTAGAAACAGCAGAGATGAAAACATTTAGAAAAATTGATGGTAAGACACTATGGGACAGAGCTAGAAGTACAGATATACGACGTAGATGCAAGGTGGAGAACATCAAGAACTGGGTAAGAAATAAAAGAGTAGAATAAAACGATCATATAAGCCGAATGACCACAAATAGAGTAGTAAAGACAGCAAGAGACGGTTCCCCAATAGGAAGACGATCAGTAGGAAGACCACGAATACTACGGAATGACAACTTACTGATTGCACATTGAAAAACAGACAGAATCATGTCTAAGGAAACAAAGGAAACCACCAGACTACCTCAAGTTACGCAATATTAGAAGTTCTGTTTAAATAACATCCGGTATACAAACATGTGAACAAAAACAAATGTTTGGAAATTGAAGAGTTACAGGGAAAACATGATGCATTTAATGTGTATAAAAAAAAATTAAAGAAGTAACAGGTCAGTACAAAAAACATACAAATAACATCGTTGATAGCAACGACAAACTGATTTATCACTGATTTGGATAAAATGGACAGGTAGAAACAATATATCGAGGAACTGTTTAATGATGAAAGGCCCGATCTAGAAATTAAAGATCTGGGGACTGGACCTAACATAACTATGGACGAAATAGAATGAGCAATAATATTAATAAAGACCAGAAAAAAGACGATACCCAAAAAAGTAAATGCGAAAAGTTGTAGTGACTACCGAGCCATCAGCTTGACGAGCCATGTTTTAAAAATACTTCTTCGAATTTTACGAATCTTACGGATAAGATGGGTAGATATCATTCGTAACGAAGGTGCTTTGCAGCGGATATACAGGAACTGTAGGGACCTTGTCTTCAAACGTGTGTTAGTAAATTATATCAAATTATATATAACAATCTACGAGGTAATGGCTTAAGACAGTTATTCCATAAAATAATGTTTAGTGTATGTATTTATTATGACGATGGAACGCAAGAAACGTCAGTGTATACATGTCAAGTGTCTAATAAGAAGACTAATTTTTAATTAATCCATGATTTCAAATTTAAGTAAGTTATTTTTGATTTTATAAGTTTCTGTTTATGTGTTTGTTGTGTCAATGAATCGTTGTTTTCAATCAACACTGTTTCAGTTTTATTCAGTTATATTTATCATAATTTTAAAATGATTATATTTACAATGAAGTTGTCCAAATATTTGGAGTTTCTGCTATATATTAGCACACTAGAGAGTATATAATACGCAGGGGATAAAGTACAGTAAAAGATCACAAAACCTCCGTATCTATTAAGTGTCGTATGGAACTAGTTGCTTAGTATCTGCCAGTTCCAATCTCAAGCCTGGATAAACGGGCAGGTTAGTCGTAGATATTGTTAAAAATCCACAATCAGAGAAACCGGAAGAATCTTTTGGCCAACGTAAAGAAATAAGGACAATTATGTGAGAATATTCACTTGGGACGTTCATAGGTCTTGGATACGAACTTAAAAAACCTTCGAAATAAAGGAGGTAAGGTGAATTGTCTAAGGGATTCTAAAAAAGAAAAAAAATGCATCTGTTACAGCTGTTACAAACGGAACGAGTCTTATGACGAAGAGGAAACAAGATCATAATCTGAGATATTAATACAATAATAGGGAAGGAAGCTATCATTCACTCTACAATCTAAAATGGACAGTATCCTATATGCAAAACGTGTAATTGGTGTGTTCATGCTCAGAGGAGGATGATCCACACTAAGAACAAATAGCTATTGCCCCTGCGAGGTGAAAACGAGTCATAGGTGGTAGAAAATAAAATAACAGGTGCCATTTTTCCATGAACCAAGTGAAATCTTCAAATGTATGATCCAAACGTCGGTCTGATTCGATTTCGCCGTCTTTTCAATCAGAAAGCAGGTACACGCCTTAAACGTAGTAGAATGGGGCAATATATATATATATATATATATATATATATATATATATATATATATATATATATATATATATATATATATATATTAATGAGATATTTAAAGTCTTGGTGCGCCAAGCAATAATTAGCTAATTAATTTTTTTGATTAATTAAAATTATCTAGATGATATGATTATGACTCTATCACAATTTTTAATTCTTTTATCTCAGGGTTAAATTCGTGCTTCAATATCTATGCTATTACATGTGAAAGGTAAGGTCCAGAGAATACCGGAATAATAAAAAACACATATGATCTAACACTATATATTGAAATAAAAATAATGAAATAATTCACACTCAAAAGTTTTCAATAAACAAATCTCATATAATGATTCTCAAAAATTTTGTTCTACGTACGTGAACAATCAAAATTAATGGTACCAACAATATTAATTGAAATCTCAAAATTCCGAACTATTCTAACTCTCCTAATCAAAATATTTATATCCTTTCTAAATTAAGTGTAAAAATTGTGTTATCAATAAAAGAAAAAAAACTGCAGAAAACAAAATATCTCTCTCTGATGATGAGTGGTCCAAATCCTTGTTCCTTGTAGACTATATTATCTCCTCTCAACCGCTCCCTATGTAATCAGCAATCTTACAACAGATTGTTGCAAGTATATCGTCCTTAATGATCTCCTTCAAAAGCAACAATCATTCAAATTATGATAGCCTTTCTCCTCTCGATAAACTGAATCTCTCGTTGGCCCGAGTGAAAAATGACTCTTGGAATATCTTCTCTTTACGATAAACTGAATCTCTCGTTGGCCTGAACAGTGACTCTTGGAATATAAGTAGGAAAATATGACTTACAATATTTTGCTGCTCCAGCTTCTGTCAGATACACTAACTCCACAAAAACTCACTAACATTCAACACTACTGCTTGCTACTTCTCAGGAACTGCCAGAGAACAATCACCGTTGCTCTTACAAATTTGGAAAACCGACTGATCCTCTTTTCTCTCTCCTCAATCTCACTAAAACTTTTTCCTACATCTTATCCCACCTTTTTCAATCTCCGCCAATCAAAACTCGTCACAATTCCCCCATTTTTTCATTTCGATAACAAACAAATTTTTACCTATAATTATAAAATTTCCTAAAACTTATTTACAAATAATATTTTCTATAATTCTTAAAAACTAACAAAAACCTCTATCTAAAATCTCTTCTATTTGTCCCTAATCACTGCATTAATGTATTTTGGAAAACCCCGTTCAATTGTCTTTTTGTTTTCACTTAAAATTATGCGGGTCACTCAAGTATAACAAAGAAATAATTTATGCAAAGCTTACTTTTTGTTTGGTACAGGTAATTCAAGAAATTAATAACTCTCCTTCTTCGAAATGTTTGTTGGATATTATCCTACTTATCTGAATTATTTTAATGTTATTGAATTTTGAAATATTTTTAAACAAACCAATATTTTTCTCGATTTTACATATCATAACAATATATATATATATATATATATATATATATATATATATATATATATATATATATAAATATATATAGTAAAAGTAAAATGTAATGGCCTGTCTCGTAAAACAGGAAAACAAAGTAGGTATATCGATGGACGGCAACATTTTTGTGAGACATGCCATTACATTTTACTTTTATTATTCACTCACATTAACCTTTTCTATTTGTTTTAAATGTTTTAACGTTTGTCATTCCTTTCCTCAGGTAGCTATAGCTTCATCCGTGGTTATTGTTAGTTGTTGCCCTGGACACCATCAATGTCTTCTAACTCTAATGCCACAAATTGGTCGCATTGCTCCTGTAGTGATCTTTTCCTAAGTTAACATGATCCTTTTCTAACTTGGCTGCACCATACTGAAGACGACCAATAATCAGAAATACGTATATACGGTTGCTTTCCATCGATATACCTATTTTGTTTTTCGTTTGTCAATTCGGGTTTGATACAAATTCAAATACGAAAGGTTCAACTAATGTCTCAAAATACTTTCCACGTTGGTTGTTAGCGCCCAAAGGTGCCACCTGCTTTGGTGACGAAGAACTAAACAATTTCATAAATTGTTTTCTGTCCTCTGGGCTGTATATAGTATTTTCTCTATTTACTGAAAAATTAGATAGCTGATCACACACAAAATTTGAAACATAGAAATACAGAAAAACTACGTCCATAAAATGAATCTTTACCCATATAAAGAAGATAACGGTTTTTACTAACAATCTTAAAGATAACCAATGATTTACTCGGTAAATATTTCATATGTATTTTGTCCTAATTTCACTAGAGATCAGATATATAGAACGTGCTTATGTTTGCTTTTGTTAGATTTCCAGACTTATGACGCCCTGAGCTACTGAACTGGTTCGAGTTAAGCTACAAGAAGAAGCCGGAGTTCCTCTTGCCGTACGACCACGACCGCCAGCGACATCTAGCCGCAGCTTCGGCACACCGTCCGTCCAAATTCGTCAAGAAGTTGTACAAGAATAAGAGCAAAGCGACTGCCAACAATAATCAGACTAGTTTTGCTCATAACAGTAACGACTCAACGATTATTGTTGAAGTTCCGATGCTGTTCACCTTAGGCAGTATTTATAGCACCAATTGTCTTGTTTATTTGGAATAGTTGTATTTTTGGTTGATGACTTTTGGATCAAAAGACCATCGGTTCGGTTTTGATAAAGGTATTGGATTACACAGGTGTTTTATCATATCTTTATCCAAATAAGATATGCTAAAGCAGTAAAATCACTCAGAAATTTGGTCTGTAAAGAATCTGGACCATATAGATCATTGATAGGTTTTAAAGGTGCATCTCAGATTACTACGGTTTAAAAAATTCACCGCTACTATGAAAGCTAACCAACCAATCGGTTAGTTATGATATCGATAAAAAAAGTTTAAGTATCTTTCTAAAATGAGTCATTAAGCAGGGTTCTAGCCTAATAGGAACGCATTTTAAACTATGAACCCTCTCAAAACGTCCACAGTTTTAAAATACGAAATCCTATAACCACAATAGTGCGGTTATTTGAAACATTAAAACATACCTTTTCAGTATATATATATATATATATATATATATATATATATATATATATATATATATATGTAAATACTTTTTTCTTTTTGGGTGTGGTAGTCAATAAAAACAGAGCTTTGCTAAGGCGTACTATTTATTCTGAATCCAAGCTTTCGGTGGTTTTTTGCCACCTTTATCAAGGTCTACAAAGAAAATTACTATGTTGTAACAATTTGAATGGTGCCAAAAAAAGGCTATAAAAAACTATAAAAAACTTACCCGAATGTAAGATTCGTGGCATAAACAACAACGTTAAATAACATGATAATACTGAAGTTGCAACTAAACTTAAAAATGTTACTGTTAAAAAACACTTTAAAAATTACTAAATACGTTAAAAGTTAAAAACAAAATGAAGGACGACATGTTAAAACAGTCGTCGCTGCAGGCTTGATTTCAGTCACATTTCACGAGCAGAAAGAGAAAGTGGGTGGACAATTATTGTTTAAATAGTTAGGAGAAAATACAAAAAACAACTTTGAAAATAACGTCTCACAAAATACTGTTTATGAATTTTGAGTACTACCAACTGTATTACCAACTTAAAAATAAGCGGGAAATTAAAAATGTTATTTATAACATAAGCAATCGAAAGAAAATAGTATTTAGTAAATAGGTTTAGAAAAAATAATAACTCAAACAAAACAAAACTAAATTAGTAATTGAAGTTTGATCACAAGTATTCAAATAATACTGAAATTTTAAAAAAAGAAAAGAAACAAAGAAAACTCTGAGATGCAAAATAGCTCAGTCAAAAGTCAATATAAAATTGTAAATTTTGCTAAGATTCTGGATCTCAGATCTCTTATTAAGATTGTTATTATCACTCTTGCTGATATGTACCATCTCTAAGAAAGTTCTCTTAAATTTATTTTTCTCTCTGGCTAATATTTTTACATTGTTGAAATCTATCTCATGGTCTAGATCGATAGTATGCTCTGCCAAAGCACAAGTAGGTTTGTTTAATCTACAATCACTCTTATGAGAAATAATACGGCTAGACAGATTCCTTCCAGTTTCACCAATGTACGTGGATGGACATTCAGTACATTGAATGCAATAAACAACATCTGTAGTCTCTAGAGTGGTTAGGGGTTGTTTTATTTTGCTATACAGCTGACGTATGGTTTTGATGTTCTTGTTAGCTATTTTGATGTTCTTAAAGTCTTTAAAAATCTTAGTGAGTTCAACGGTTAGTTTTGGAATATATGGAAGGGCATAAAAATACACACTTGTTGGAGCTGAATTATTTTGTGCTGAGGGCACTGATTGTGACATAGTAAGTCTGTTGTTTCTATTAACAAAGGGAACATTAAAAATTAATTTATTAATCAGTCTTAGAGGATATGAATTTTCAACAAAAATATTACGTAAGAGGTTGAGATCATGTTGGAGATAATCCGGATGAGATAACCTTTTGACACGTTCTTTCATCGCTAGGACTAAATTAGTTTTCATCCTAGGAGGATGGTGAGAGTGGTAGCTTATGAATCTATTGCTACATATGGGTTTTCTATACCATTGTGTTTTCACAACATTATCCTCACATCTATGCAATCTCATGTCAAGGAAAGGCAAAGATCCCTCCCGCTCCTCCTCGCACGTGAATTGCAAGTGTGGGTTTTGTTGGTTGAACACATTTAACGTAGAATGTATGGAGTCTGCAGGTAGTGCCAAGATTAAGTCATCCACATATCTCTTTATGAACGGTATTTCAAAATTGATTTGTTGCAAACAATCTTCAATCAAGTCATCTAAGACATAATTGCACAGTATTGGTGAAATAGTGGAACCCATTGGAGTACCAAAGACTTGTTTGTAGTAACAGTCATTAAAAATAAACACATTAGAGTCAAAAAAAAAATGAGTTTTTTGATATTAGCTAAGTTAAGGGTTCTGTGCATTGATATGTCATCCCAGTGTTTCTCAACGCTAACCAATATTGTGTGTAATGGTAAATTAGTGAACAGAGACACTACATCAAAACTAACGAGCTTATAGTTAGTGGGTAATTTTAAGTTATTAATAAAAGAACTGAAACTGAAAGAGTCCTGAATGCAAAACTCATTGTTATTATTGTACGTTTCTGTGAGAATATTAGTTAAAAAACTTGCTATGGGGCCATTAGGTGTACCTATTGAGGACACTATTGGTCTCATAGACAGAGTAGGTTTATGAATTTTTGGGAGAGCATAAAATCTAGGAGCAATTGCATTGTAAATTTTCAAAGTTTTACCAACTGATTGATCTATTTGATTCTCCTTTACCAAATCAGAAACTAGTTTATTAGCCTTTTGTTGCATAGTACACACGGGATTATTGTTCAACTTTTTATAATATTTAGTGTCGGTGAGTAAGTCTTCACATTTTTGTATATAGTCCCTAGTGTACATTGCTACAGTGACATTGCCTTTGTCGCTCTGGACAATCTTAATCTCAGGGTGATGTTTCAAAAAAGTTTTGCATTTGATATAATATTTATTTAAGAAATGGTCTTTTTCATCTTTGTTGAGAAAGTTAGTAATTATATTAGTGCATTTGGACCTTAGAATGTCCTTATCGACATTCTCAATTGGTCTTAAAATGTTTTCGATGTCTGCCAACAAAGAGGAAACTTTAAAATATTTTTTGTTAGGAAGCAAAGCGAACTTAGGGCCTAAAGCCAACAACTTTTTAACTTCTACAGGAAATTCTAAGTCTGTGAGGTTTTTAAACCAACCCTCCCTGAAATCAATACTGTCAAAACTATCTAATCTGAACTTATTAAATTTATTGATATTGGTTCTCTTAATTTTATGAAAAAGATTGTTATAAATTACTTGTTGCCTACGTTTGAACTCAACATATGTGTAATAATTAAGTATAGATTTTGATTTGGCCTAGGAGATCTTTTTTTCTGCTCGTGAAATGTGACTGAAATCAAGCCTGCAGCGACGACTGTTTTAACATGTCGTCCTTCATTTTGTTTTTAACTTTTAACGTATTTAGTAATTTTAAAGTGTTTTTTTAACAGTAACTTTTTTAAGTTTATTTGCAACTTCAGTATTATCATGTTATTTAACGTTGTTGTTTATGCCACGAATCTTACATTCGGGTAAGTTTTTTATAGTTTTTTATAGCTTTTTTTTTGGCACCATTCAAATTGTTACAACATAGTAATTTTCTTTGTAGACCTTGATAAAGGTGGCAAAAAACCACCGAAAGCTTGGATTCAGAATAAATAGTACGCCTTAGCAAAGCTCTGTTTTTATTGACTACCACACCCAAAAAGAAAAAAGTATTTACATATATTTTTTATAGACTAAACATTATATAAATATTTGTGTTCAATAAGGAGTCACCTAATAAAATTATTTTGTTCGAAAGATAATCTTATTCCAAATCCAATAATCGAAAACTGATTCAGCGTTGCAGTCGTATGTTGTAAGCAGAAAGCATCACTTTCTAGTTTCGAAACAAAATAGTTTTCAAAATTCATTGCTATTTAATAAAAAAGAAGAGAAGATAAGTCAAATAGTGTTCGTGATACAAAAATTGCAATCTAATAGTAATTATGAATCATTAAAAGTATACATCCGGCTCGAAGGATCAAAGGCGTGCGGAGACAATGCTTGTCGGAGACCTGAGGATGAGGAAAACACAGGTTTTGATAAAATTTATGTATGTATAAAATATAAGATCATATGACCATAATATTGCGGTTAGTTGAAAAAAGTCCCAACGTGGTATTTTTACTTATTTCTCTGAACTAAAAACGTTTTGTAAAAGTCCTGAAAAAGTATACTATACTATAAATCAACAGAACTTGGCAGAGACAGATTTTTCCTACTAACAATTGCCATCTCCGATGGCATGGCTGCCATGAACGGTTTTCCAATTATTGGAACGAACCTAATATAACAAAAAGCAGAAGCAGCGGCGAATCACTAAATTATTTGCTCAAAATAGCTGCCAAATGATTCAATTCTTTTTATGACCTTGCTATACAAACCAGAAAACTGGAATACCTAGGCCACGTGATGAGGGGACTAAAATATGAAATTTTGAGACTCATCATACAGGGAAAGATTCAAGGAAGAAGATTGCCAACCTCCGTAGGGAGACGGCACTCTAAGAAGAAGATGATCTTGTTTAAGATCGTTGTTACAAAAAATGTACTCGGTTTAATGAGCGGCAAAAAAATACAAAGATGATAACCTTGGAAACTGAACTGGATTTAAGCAGCTGCTCACCTTTTCTCAACGTTTTACCTGAAAACTCGTGCTTATTTGATTTTATTATTAATTTTTGATACTCTTCCATACATGAGAATAAAACAATAACATAAGTACAAAACTGATGTTAACTAATATAATATTTCCTTTATGTATAAAATACTCATTTCATTATAGGCAAGGCAATAAAGTACAAAAATCGGCTTAACCTTCGAAAAACGCCGCAGGAAGGCGGATTGAGATACGGCTTGGAGCATTCGATTAGTGAGAACGCCTGGTAAGTTTGTGAACTAATGCGATCATGAAGAAATTAAGAAGAAATGATGTTCGTGTTCAGCGACATTTTATTCAATATTTGCAACTCTAGAAAATGCATTTTTCTTATGCACAAATGCAATTTTTCATTTCTTTATATCGCATTAGTTCACAAAATTCCTGACGCTCTCACGAATCAAATGCACCAAAGTGCATCTCAATCCGTCTCACTGCGCAGATTTTCGAAGGTTCATTGCTTCTTTTACTCGACTGTTAGCAAATTACACTTTGACAAATGTACTTTTTATGATTAATTAATAAATTGCATTGATATTTAACGAAAATTCTTGTTTTAAATAATATAAGTACTAGAAACTACCCTTTTATATATTTTCACCAAAAATTATTCATAAAATTACGACAGTGTTTTGGATCCATTTTGAGGAGTATTTTCAAGACATGTTGCATAAAGCTTATTTATACAGATTCAAGTCTCAAAATCTGTACTCCTCACAGGACTTGTTATTTATACACTTTGGTATTGAAGGAAAAGTTGTCTATAGAACCTTATAAATATACCATAACGTTTTTACCATAAATCATAAACCATAAATCCATAAAGTTTTATGAGCATTAAAAATGGGTTTTGGATCATTGTCACTAATAACATTCACCAGACAATTTTTCCAGAAATCTGCAGAGGTTATATCAATATATCAACAGATACACTTGGCAAACAAAGAGTTTTACACTACATTTTCTTCGTAATGGTGCATTATATTCGGGGTTTCTTAGAAGTGGTCTGGAATTTATATTTTTTCCTGATATACAGTGTGTCCAATTAAGGCACCATATGGGAAACTTTTTATTTTTAGTTTTATAAAGAAAGTTATTCTTTATAAAAAGTCCTGCATGTTCTAAAATCTGAAATACAATCATCAGATATTAAATTTTTTTAGTCATATACGCGGTTTGTCCAATCCCTCCATCTTCCGATCCTTAGAATCTATCGGTCTTCAAAACATATATTTGGTTTTTTCCTCGTTTACTACAAGCCGTAATTCACTTGCCGCGTCCGCAATCCTTGTAAAACACTGCACCATGTCTCTCATACTTCTGCCCACTATAATTATATATATGGTCAGCGAATGCGAGAATTTGCGTCGATCAATTAAAAATAGTTCCATTCATTATAATATTTAATTCTCTGATTGCCTTTTCTAAGGCAATATTAAAGATGAGACACGCCAGCGCATCCTCCTGTCTTAGACCATTATTAATGTCAAAGAACGTAGAGTTTTCTCCTTCAATTCTAACGCACGGCTTACGTTTTGCATTGTTACGGTATGTTCCGTACTGAAGACGACCAATAGTCAGAAATACGTATATACGGTTGCCTTCCATCTTATACACATGTTTTATTATATATTTTCTATTTTGTTGCGAGCTATGCCGATATCTTTTACCTATATATATAATATATATATATATATATATATATATATATATATATATATATATATATATATATATATGTATATATATATATATATATATATATATATATATATATATAATAATTAATATTCTAATTGGATACAAAAATAGCCAGTTAATAATGGATCCAGAAGCACTGTTGTTTAGTTTCCTTTTTTATACATTTTCTTCGGTAAATTAGCATATTAATGATTATTATTGTCTTTTGGTCCAAAAGAGAGTTGATTGATTTATATGAGCTTAAACCATGAATTTATGTGGATAATGGTTTAATGGTTTAGATAAGTACACGGATGATTATATCAAGAAATATAGGGTGGATTGAAACAATTTTAGACATTGGTTTGAGATTTACCGTTTTTCACCTCTTCAATTCATCTTGTATTACACTTTCTACACAATTCTTTAAGAGTTTTATTAAGTTTTTGAGTGATCCTTGAGGAATCACTTCTCACTGAATTGTTACTAGTCCTGGATTCTGTTCTCGATCCTGATGCTTGATGTGATTTAACACGACTCTGTAGAATATCTTACAGCTGTCAAACCCACTCTGCGATCACCAACTGATACGAACATAAACTTTGTTTTTTCCGCCGAAAGAGATATCACCCCAAAACATACACTCATCATAGCTCACCGTTTCGGTATTATAGCATTAAACAAATCGTTCTCTGGACCATCTGTAAATACTGTGTTTTGTATCATTGGTATAGTAACATTGGCCACTCACCACAGATTAAAATTTTATTACAAGGCTCCAAGGTTCTAATTGACGTATTCTCGAGAACACATTAATTTTGGACAGAACTCGGTGGTGAAGGTCATTTGAATTTCTAGTTTACGTCTGAAAGTTTCATCGGCGTAATTGTCTTTGAGAAATTTAATACTTGAATTTTCATTCTCCCACACATCAAAAAAATTGAGTATGTGATTAAGATATTCACTTAGATACGACACTGCTGAGAACCAGAGTTCCATCTAGTTATAACTGGTGCTGGATAAAGTTTTGCTGGGAGATTGGGCACGTTTTCTTTCAAATAATTCAAGTAAGAGTTCTTCATTTTTCTTGAAAGACAAAAATCTGACTTGACTTTTGCTGTAAACATGTTTAACTCCTTGAACTCTCCTACAAAAACATCACCAACAAGATTAACTTTATGAGCCAACACTGGTAATGTAAGATATGTGGCCCTATCAGATTTTTTAATAGGTTAAAGAAAGCAGACATGTATCTTGCTGAATCTGATAGCAGGCCTTTAACTTGTGAATAATCAATTTAAAAGTCGGTTAATGTATCTATAATTGCCTGTGAACACGTTGATGTATTGGCAGTATCAAGGAAGTTAACACTTGCTAAAAAACATTCTTGATGTAGTACAGAATCTATAGTTCTGAAGAGAATAGCAAAAACATATCTTCCTTGTCCATCCAAGGTTTCGTCTGCTACTATTACAATGGGCTTGTCTTTCAGCTGTTGCTTTGTATTGGCTTTTTTAGACAGCCCACATCGTGGCACTACCTTTCTCCTTAAAGTGTCCGTACATGGAAGAGCGCCCGACCCTGGCACATATTTAGCAATATATTCACGAACAGCTGGATGATCCAATTTATGAAGAGGAATGTTGACTTTCAGACACATACTAACTGTATCCTCCACAAAAGTATCATTTTCTTCTTTTGCTCATTTCTGTCTCTCAAGGCACTTAGTGTTAAGTCTGCCAGCATAACAAAACAATAACTTTTTGCAGTTCCATCTATCGCCTTGGCAAAGAACTTTCGTATTGCCACGTATATACAAATATTTTGACTCCTTTTACTCGTGGAGTCTTCTTTTAAAATGTAGGTGATACGGCTTGATAATATAATCAGAATACTTGGTACTCTCGATAACCACCATATATTTCTTGATATCTTATTTACAGGGAGCTTAAATTAAAGTTTCTTCGCCGATAGCAGTCTTAGCCGGTCAGTTCAGTAGCTTTTACATCGTTTTTTCTCATATCCTAAAAACTGGTTGGTTATCTAAAACAGTGGTAGTAAAAAGCTATTATTTCAAATTACCATTGTGGTACCAACCTATGACTACAATATAAGACTAAATTAGTGTTTTTTTTTAATAATTTTAAACGAGTGGAGAAAGCTGTATCAATTTTGACGAATTCACGTAATTGAAATTACCAGTAAAAGTACCAAGATTTCTTTGATAGTACCCGTATTTCAACATGTATAAGACGTTTTTCATTTCCGAATGATTAGAGGTTTGTAAGTCCCAATCAGTATCAAATTACGATACTTTTATATGCTGTATAACTTATATACGAATTGCCATAATTGCACGAGCATCATTCAACTTTTGACCAAAGCTGGACGTAAGTCTCTATATCCTGTGCACTTTATATCCATCTTATTGGAGGACACCCATTTCTATTTCTAAAGGCATTTTTTCTGCGTCTCCATTCGATAATTCTTTTAGCCCACCTAATTCGTCTATTCTTACATGTCTCAATTTCATTTTAGGATTGTTATTTTTTCCCCGATATCCTTTTTGGTTTGGCTTTGGAATCTGATTTCTGAGAGATGAGCCCAACATAGATTAACTGTTTTCTTATCAAGGTTAGGCATCTCCATCTGAGTCCCATCAATGTCAATACTTTCGCTGAGAACTAAGTTCATTATTATGTTTTTGAGGAATTTTTCTTTAGGCTTGGTTGTCGCGATGCTTCTTGACATTATTGATACAGTTTGCTATTAGCTCGATGTCATTGGCGAATCTTAAATTCGTGAGCATGCCGTCGTTGATAATTATGCCTAAATCATTCTAATTTATCTTTTTAAATATATATTCAAGTGTTGCGGTAAATAACTTAGGGGAGATAACGTCTCCTTGTCGTATACCTCTTTTAATTCGAGATTTCTTAGTGTCTTCGTGGACCCTAATACTTTCTGTAGTGTTTTCTATAGGCTGCTAAAGCTTCAATTATCTTATGTTGGTACAATGTATCGAACGCTTTCTCATAGTCTACAAATATTAGTTTATTGTATATAGTTTTCTCTATAAAGCTCTTCAGGGCCATTTGTACTATATCCTGACCCAAATCCTGCCTGCTCTGTGGTTGGTATTGATTCAGCTTGTAATTTATTCATTTGGTCAAATGAGTCGATGTTATTCATTCCACAATACATTTATTGAAAAGGATTTTTAATGCTTGTAGTAGCCTGTGCCCATGTACTTCAGCATGACAAAAATCTTTTATTCCTGTCGATTTTCATAAATACTACTAAAAACTTCCAGAATTGGTAGTAAGTTAAGCTACTACTACTGTACCACGGAGTTGCAGCAGATAGTCCGTCCGGGCCTGGCGAACCAACTGCCTTCTCGGTCACTCTTCTCCATTTTCTGACTTCCAGCTTTTTCAGGTCTTCATCAACACCATCGATCCAGCGAATCGATGGATCGTCTTTGTGCATGTCATCTGCTTATTCAACAGTAGCTGTATCTTGAGCGGTACTATTCTTCTATATTCTATAACTGGATTGGAAGACAAAAAAGGAAGATTCATGGTGTCCTTCATACTCATCTTAGATGCGTTGGTGAGATTCAATATTTGTCATGCATATGATCTTCCTGGGAAATTGGGATCTTTCCCAGATTTAATCAAGGCAAGGACTTTGTCTATGCTTTGGTTATATGTATAGTTTGGGCACAGCAACTCTACTGTTTTCCTTTCAAACTTCTTGATGTCCTCTGTACGTAGATTGTCAATACTACAATAAGATATTTGTTATTTTTGATAATGTAATTGACAGATCCAAGTTCAGCGAAAGCTTTGCTTGGAAAACTGGTCTTCTTTTTGTAGTTTCAACACCAGTCCTCCTTATTGTTTTGGTTCACGCTGAGTTTTTGCATATTCCAAGTAACACACATATCTGTGATGCATTCAACTATCCGCCCCTTGAGGACGCGTTCGATAGAGTACTAGCAGCCCCACGCGAGACCTTGTTTCATTTTTGATTAAAAAATGAGACATTTGAAGACGATAACTTAATGAGGAAAATTTCACATATTTTCTATAAATATTAAAGAAAATGGGTAAAATTCATGATCACATTGTAAGTTATAAACGTCACATATGTGTTATTTTTCTTCAAATAATTATTTTATTCCAATTTCTTTTGATTTTACTCTGTTTTATTTTACCATTTCTCTTCTACAAATAGTTGGCGCCCAAAGTCATTGGGCGCCAACTATTGGGTTTTTAGATTGTTACTCATTGGTTGCTTTTTTGCTACGCATTTTGCGCTCGACGTTGGTCCCCACGTTGGGCGCCAATGTGTAATAATCTAGCAACCAATGACTTTGGGCGCCAACTAGTTTTAGAACAAAAAATAAGGCAAACAAATGAAAAAAATCAAAAAAATTGGAATAAAATATTTATTTGAAGAAAAATAACAAACATGTAACGTTTATAACGTTACAAAATTAACGTGTTCAGTTGTTCTTACAAAAATGATACATCTTTCCATACTGAAATAACTAACCAAACTTTTGTAAATGAATTTTCTCTATACGTATACGTCTGTCCAATTTTCTCGTAGCTCAAAGATGAAACAATATATTTTTACCTTCGTTTTCAAAACGAAATTGAGAGTTCTACTTAGGACTGTTTTTAACAGAACTGTTTTATCTGTCAAAACTTTTTAATTATATAAAAATGTTAATATAATGGATGTTATATTTAGACTACTAACAAAAAGCTACAACAAGAATCAAAACTTTCTTTTATACACGCATGGTTAAACATATTGAATATGTGCAACATTTTGATTTTTGCGCTTGCCAGATACAAATTATCCTGACAGTAGGTAGCTGAAATACCAATTTTTTTGATTTTCCTTTACTTTTTAAAGATTCTAATTTGAAATTATTTTTTAGTAACTAGATTGCTAACTTCTTCATTTTCCAATGGCATTATAGCCCAAATTGGACCTTGTTCTTCTGTTATTTCCGACTGCAACATTGGCAGTTCGCCCCCAAGTTGTGACATCCTTCTGGTTTTGCGTGGTCACGTCCATTTACTCTCCTATTTTTCATGTTCTTCCTTTTTGTTTTCTGTCTACATTTTGTTGCCTAGGACACTTTTTTTCCTGATTTTTTCCCAAAGACCTTCCCTAGAATTTTTCTTTCAAAAATGTCTTACTTTCTCTTTGTATTTTATACCATACTGCTTAAATACTACTGTTAATATATTTTGGTGGGCCATGGCGTTGATGGGATAAACTCTTTGATCGTTAGTTCTTGCTTTCCGCTTGAAAAAACATTGATAGGTTGTTCTCGTTTGACTGGAGACTTGATGGAGGGGCTGCATGACATCCGAGACCATTCTGGCATATTTAAGATAATGTCTGGTAAGTGGGTCGTAATCCGGTACTTTTTGTTTCAAATTTTGTTCCATCCTAAAAACTTATTCAAATATTTCAGTGTCCATTCGGTTGATTTTAAATAAATTTATTGTTCCTCATCCTCTCTGTCTTACTCGAAAGATGTCTAGAATATCAAATTACAAATAAGGGCACTATTGTATTAACTACCCTATTTTTCCATTCACCTTGACTTTGCCTTTTTTAGGATTTTTCTTATTATTTTTATCGTGATTACATAATAATGAAATTTATTTTCATATTGACATCCCCACAACCCCATATAATCTACATTCCCACACAATTTTCTTGTTTAAAAATTTGTATGACAGCTGTCATAATAGTTAAAAAAGTACATATGTTGTACTATTTGTTTTATACATTAGGATGTTCTATCTCTTTCACAGTCAAAAGTAATAGTAACAAATAAATAACTAAAAATTAAGTATTTTTGACCATGGGTGTATATCATATTTGTTAAAAACATTTGTCATCATATTTGTGAAACTTTTATCCAATTATTACAAAATTGTTCAATTACGAATTAAAGTAAACGTACTAAATTAAATATAAATATAGGACAATTGTATAGTTAGTAAATGTCAGTTTAGTATTGTGTCAGGCATAATATATTATGCCATAATCATTTTATCGATCTGGACAAAAAATATCTGGTTATTGAATCTACTGTGATTAAATTTATAAAGTTTTATCGGGATTTATGAGAAAAGTATCAAAAATATTGAAACAGTTTGCATATCTGTACCATATTTTTCGATTTTTTGCATGCCTAATTTCTTTGGCTTGCAATATGAGCATTATTACACATGTAAGAATATTTAACTACAATATCTCGGTCACGTCATCATACTTATCGTGAATGTGATGGTGATGATCTAGGACAGGTAATAAGAGGTTCAAAATATGCTCTAGCAGGTTATAATATCCGGAAAAATTCTTGAAAGGGCAGCATAGGAGAGAGAAAATGTAGTGAAAGCTGCAGGCTGCATTACATAAGGAAGCTATAGATCTAGAAGAGCAGTAAATAAATTATTTAATATATATATATATATATATATATATATATATATAGCATATATTTTTTAATCTAGTTATTTAAATAAAAGCAAAATAAACCAAGCAAAACAAAATATGATGACAAATATTTCTAAAAAGAATTAAAATCATTTGTTATTGTTCTCCAAAATTGGCCAAAAATTAAAGTGTAACTAACGCCTTGTTAATAAAGTCGGAAGATATGACTTTCAAAGTAATCCATTTACATATTTATCTATACAAGGCAAAAATTATTCTTTCTGTATAAAAGTTATGGTCTAGCTACACTATGACATATTTCTCCTTATTGTTGGCACCGCCTACATCGTCTATTATCTTGTATTTTCATTTTGCAACTGTGGTAGCCATGTCCGGTGCACAAGATAAGTTGCACAAGAAGCCTAGAGTTTCTCTTTATACCATCTATGAATAATGGTCGCAAACCAGTACCTCGACAATCCCATCAAAGCACTCCTTCTATAGTTGACAATACATTCAGTGCTGCAGGTGTGATCAGGTAACCTTATAAATCGGACTTAATTATGCTGTGTTAATCTGTTAAGAGCTTTCTGCTTGTCCTATGAGAAGGAAGGGCATTTAATGTTAACTGACTGTCAGATATTAATATGTCTGTCCATTCATAGCGTTGAGCTATTCCAATCTGACTACATCTCACTATTGCTGTGAAAACCCGCCTCTGATTTTTATTCTGATCTAGATCCATCTGTTTACCGGATGTCTTTGTTTCCAGGTCATTCCTGTCCACTCATTCCTATCGACACCTCCTCTTGTTTTGATCCAAAAAAACCTTGGAGAATGTCCATCTTCTTTCAAATCAAGGAGCGGATTCTCAAGTAACGATGAGTGTATGTTCATATGAATTCAATCTGCATGCTGCCCTGATCGCAGTGCGTTTTATTTAAAGTTCTAAAGGGAATACATCCAATAGCATCCCTAGAGAAATGTGAATGGCGCCAACCGTCCCTTATTATAAACAAGCTTCCCAATTTTTGGAGTTAACTCTCCTTTGCGTTACTTTAGGTCATTACATCAGAGATGCATTTGTTACCCTGTCAGAGAATCATTTTGGGTTTAAGCCCTAATCAGTGGCGCACCCAGGCGGGGTTTTGGGGATTAAACCGCCCCCCCCCTCAGAGCCCTATTCCGACACTGTTACTCAAAAATTTTAAGGACTCAAAATGGAAGTAGCATCATAAACCCCCCCCCCCTCCCCCAGAGGCAAATTCTAGGTGCGCTCCTGGCCCGGAGTACTACCAAAGGTACCGGTATACAAACAAAAGATTGCAAGAACAAATTTGTGCTTGTTCTACGTAATTCTGCCAGTTCAACTTCCTGACAAGAATCATTCGTATATTTGACTAAGGTTCTACAACCTAGTCTTGACAAATTTAAAAGTATATACCCCTATCTGATGTTTTCTTGTCAAGATAACAAGTTTAGTTTGGCCCAGGATTCACCTTGAGCCTCGTTTTTACACACCACCTTGTTGCTCTTATTAAGACACATTGCATAAGATCCATCGCAGACGTAAGGTCCTTATTCCACATAAATGTCGTAGAGAACTGATCATAACTCCCTGCATCCAGGTTCCTTAGTAGAGATCACTTCGTCCTGAGGACAACCCCTTCGCATAAACCTTGTCAAGTGGATTTTAGTTATACAGATTCGGCAATATTTTAACGAGCATGTGGCAGTTAATACCACGTTGTAATTGTGAACAGTGAAAACAATAAAACAAATATATATCTTCTCTTTTTCAATCAAACATGACGGCAATATGCTATCGTCTTCCTAGAATAGTCTATTAAACTAGACACATAGTTTTAAGATTTTATAAATAAACAAATAAAAAATAACATCAGATTTTTATTACGTACATATAAACATCCTGACGAGGGACTAAATCGTCCAAGGTATTTAGTGATAGTGAAGTAAAAGTTGATATAAAAAAGAAGGTTTACTGATCCCAGGCTCAATTTTTTGCTACGTTGGTCAAATTTTGACTTCGACTGGAAGTTAATATGCAACCAAGCACACGTGTTTATGTCTATAAGAATTATACTTTTCATCACAAATTTTTTCAGCCATTTTTTTCGTACTCTTTGTTGTAAACAAGCATGTTAGGTTAGGTTAGTATAATAACAAAGTACCTGTTAAAATAAAGAATAAAGTGCCTCAATTAGCAAATCAATTTTTGAATCGGTTATTATTGATATCTATACGAAATAGAACAATGAAACGGTTTCAAAGAGTATGTAAGATTGCTACACGCTATAAATCATTTAAATGCAATACATAATATTATTTTATAAATTTTCCAAAGCCCAAAATGTCTTTATAAACAATCTCATGCTATACCTACAATATTTGATTTATATTAAATGCAAGTAATGAAAATCGATTAATATCATTAATTAGAATAAAAAATTATAGATTGATATTATTTGTATAGTAAACAAGTAACAAAGAAAAATATCTCTCACAGTTAATGATGCCTAACTTCTCAATTGTTGATCAAAACAGTACGAAAAACATGGTGCGCTCGTCACATGATGAAAATGTCTATTAAAACAAAGGTTTAAATGTGCATTTTTGAATTTTCTTGGTCATCTATACATTAGTATTCATAAATAAAAAGTTTTTAATCAGAATTAATGAATATACACTCCCATTATTCTGATTTTTTCAATTAACGAAGTATGGAACGGTGAGTTTATTTCAGTTATTAATAAAGTATGGTAGGAATTTCTGTGCTCTATGATTCTGTCAAAATATTCCCAATTTGAATGAACACTATACCCTTACGTAGAAGTTTCTGCTGCTGTGTTACCTCAATATTTATAGTTCTTTTTTACTCTCATATTCTCAATACCCACCTGAAAATATTGCCGACACTGTATATAGTGTTATAAACAACTTGTTTGAATGGTGTACATTATTAATTAGATCATTTTAAAGAACTGTCTAGTAGATGGGACGCCATCTACTAGATATGTGCGTGGCGCCATCTGTTAGATATGTACGTGACGCCATACAAGCCTTATGTTTGGTATATAGAAAACAACTTATATACTTAACAATAATTTATCTTTATTAAAGTAGTATTCATTGCCAATTTTAGTGAATATTTAAAGAAAGATATTCCAAAAATATTTTATACTACACCAGAATCTAAATGTTATGTATTATCGTTTTCTAGTCCTTAATCTAAATTTTTTTGTATTTTATCGTAGTATATAAGTTAATACGTCAATATGTTAAAAAAAAGGGTCAATATTTATTGTAAAGTAGAATAAAGATGTTATTTAAGTATTTATTTGTTGATTTCTCTTAATTGTTATCATCTGACTGAGTATTACAACGTTGATCTAAGTCTGAACTGTTGGTCTTTAATCCTACTACCCGCTAGTAAACCCAATCAGCTACTTTTTAAAATTGTTCCATAGAATATTACACACAAACGATGCTAGCTAACATTGAAATTAAAAGAAAACGCGAAATCAGAGAATCAATAGAAATAGAAAAAAATCCCAACAGTCTAAACCACAGAGATGATGCTCAAAGGCTTCCAACAACATGGAAAACGGTATTAAAGAAAAGTCAAAAATACATCAGACCACAAGACCGACTAGTAGGACGCCTCTTAGCTACACACGGACAGGACCAATCACAAGAAGCTTTACCAAGGACCGTTTGAGACAAGCGCGCCTCGATCGGCTATATAAGTAACTGTATCGACCAGAAGAGTCAGTTTATTTCAAACACCAGCAAGAAGTGTTACTACCTGAATTGACAATGGCAAGTGCGATCTTGCCGAAACGTCGTCAAAATAATGGTTTTTCCCAAAATCAAAATTTTTCAACGCGTCGCAAAACCATTAACCTAGATTTCGAGACGGCTTTGGATTCTATATATTCCAAGGCAATAATAGAAGCTTTGGCCACCCAAGGCATTGACAAACCGTACATAGAAACTTTAGCAAATATATACAGACAAGCAAAAGCTAAGGTAAAAATTTATGAAAACACTCCAGAATTTCCCACTACCAGAGGCGTCCGACAAAGGGACGCAATATAACCAAAGCTCTTCACTGCAACTCTTGAAAATATATTCAGCAAAATGAACTGGCAGAACAAAGGAATATCCATTGATGGAGAATATCCTCAGCCATCTAAGATTTTTAGACGACATCGTTTTGATTGCTAATAATACTGCAGAACTACAAGAACGTATAAGCGACCTAAATGAAGCTAGGAATGAAGTTGGAAAAATGAACTTGATAAAAACAAAATCCATGTAAACGAGCTAAAATCTGGCTCCCTATTTCCAGAAATCAACAGAAGAATGAAACTCGCTTGGCATCTTTTGGTAGAAATGTAGTTATATGGAAATCGAATATACCAATCATAGAATATACCAATCAGGACTTGGTCATCTGCAAAGTTCAGGGAGAACAGTACGTCATTTCCTATGGGGATTCCCATTCCCTGTTTCCAATTTTGGAGGGCTGCCTCAATATATAAATTAAACAGTAAGGGTTACATACTGCATCCTTGTTTTAGTTCTTTAGTTACTTTTATTGGCTCTGATAGTCTATTTCCGATTTTTAGGTAAGTAGTCCCTGTATACTTCTGTGATTATTCCTAAAAGGTATGGACTAATGTTGAGTTGTTGTAAAGCTTGCCACAATTTAAATCTTCGAACTGTATCATACGCCTTTTCTAGGTCGATGAAGGCTAGATGTACTTCGGTACCAAACGCTATTCTTTTTTCTATTAATTGTTGGAGTATAAACACGTTAGTGCAAGATCAAAGATTCAAACGCCGATAAACTTATTTTAACCTTCAATTGCTGATTATTCCCATTAAAATAGTAATTAGATCTTATCTCTGTCGTTGGCGTTTCTCTTCTTCTTCTTTCTTTTTAGTGACTGCTCGGATGTAATTGTGAACACTATTCCATACCTCCGTATTTCCCGTCATCTTCACGATCATCTCTCTTACAGTCACAGGGTTCATACCTATTTCTTTATACATTCTGTTTCTCTCCACTATACGTCTATTACACTCCAGCATTGTGTGAGTAACAATGTCGGAATATTCGCAGTATAGGCATTTATCTGTGTCTGTCTTTCTGAACCTATGAAGATACGTCCTAAAACAGACAATCTACCTAGTCCCTTAGGCTCGAGATCAGCATCTTAGTCCATTGGGCAACATCTTCCTTGTTGTTCCACTCTTCTTGCCATATTTCCATTGATCTTTCTCTTTCTTCTTTTTTTTATAGCTGTTGTCAAAATGCTCTCTTCTCTCATAGAGATGTCTCTTTTCTACTGCTAACACATGCCGAGGAACACAACCCGTGATAGTCCACAAGGCCAGATAGTCCTGTAGGCGCATGCTACTCGTAACAGACTCGTCTACTTTTGTCATAAGCCTAATATTAGGTATCTATATCTAAATATAATGAAAAATATTATTAATTATTGTGTACTTATACAATAATTATTGTATACAAATATTATTCAATTAGCGCTTTGGATTTTTTGTATTGTGTGTGAAAGAAAAGTTACATTTTCCTACTATTCTTTATATATTTTTTACTTTATATGCCCTGGGGGGGGGGGTTAACCCCCAAAACTCCCCCCTGGGTGCGCCACAGTCCAAAACAGGATACTTTTTTTTACCTTACTTCTCTGTACTTAAAACATATTTGTAGGTATGATGTGCATCACAAACAAGAAATGAAGAGAATAGAACACTCTTATTGCCACTACTCAACGAAAAAACGGTTGGAGTATATAATAAATACTTTATTAACATATAAATTATCAAATGTATCAAACGTCAATAAAAAAATATAACTCTTAATAACAAATATAAAACCTACACTACACTTTATTTAAATTCACACGTCAGCTGTCACCAATTGATATTTTCCTTGGCCTTTCTTTAGTAAATAACCCTGTAGATTCAAATTATCCAAGACAGTAAAAAATTTGTCTCTAGCAATACCGGCTTGTTCGCTTAGTTGCTTCAACTCGTTCGTATGAAACATCGACCTGGTTTCGACATCGGACACTCGTTGGACTAGCCTCAAAAGTCTAGTTATCTGTAAAAAAAAAAGAGTATTATATGATCGTAGAACACTTTTGAAAGTAAAAACTTATTCATATAGTATCAACAATTCCAACATACCTTTCTTTTGGCAACTAAAGGAATCATTAATCTTACCTGCGCCTTAGTACTCGTACCGGTTCCATTTTGTGACCTCGTTTTGTCCAAAACTCCAGCTTCATCGCTGAAGACGTCATTTAAGCTCCATTTCATGATTTCAACAACATCCAGAGCATCTTGTTTTGTTGCTACTTCCCTAAGTTCTGCTTTGGCTCTGGCCTGAAAATATGTTGACGAATTATTGTTACATAAGTAAATATTGGCAGACGGTAGTGCTAAGGAGCTTTTATCAAAAAGGTTCCTGGACTCTTAGACCGGTACTAAGGGTAAGAGATAGGGTGGGCTCTATATATAGGGGCTAACTAGTAAAAACTTAAGTCCAATTTTCAAATTTTATTTACAAGAAATGGTTATCAAGTAATTTTATATAGATTTTAAACACATATAGGCATTGTATAACATTGTGAATAGAAACACTCACCTGAGTTAGCCGAATGAGAGAATTTGCTTGTCGTGTTGTTACAGGAGTACAATCTCCAGTTTGAAATTGTTTGCGCAGTAGCAGATAGAACTGTTTTATGACAGTTTTGGCGTCCTCTGAAAGTTGTGGTTTGACGTATTTTTGGGCATAAGCTATGTACTTCCTGAACAAACTGTGTGGCACAAGATCCACTTGAGAACTATCCAGCTTGAGACGATCTCTAAATAGCATTCAAAATGTTAATTATTTTAGAGAAATAAGAAAGTACATTTAGAAAGAAAACTTGGAAGTGAATAAATTATACTGCAAGAATAGAGAGCTATATTACATAGAGGGCAGGTCGGTTTTAAAACTGGCAAAAACAGCTACATTCGATTGTTATACTCAATATTTGGACAAAAATAGTATTCACTGACCTCCCACACCGATGTTCTTATAGTTGTGCCTTGAATACTCAACTAGACGAGCCGATATCGTTATTTATCTCCCAAATTTTAAAGTATCTAGTATATTTACGTACCTAAGTTAACTTTTTATGTGAAGAGTAGGCTAGTTTATCTTTTTATACGGAGAGTCAAGAAACTCCTCCTCCTCTATCCTTTATTCTTCATAAGGATGTGGTGACGTTATGGTATTTGACAAATGGTTGCTATCCATTCTTCTCTCTCCTGGGCGCGGTGTACAGCCTCAGACAGAGAGTAACCGGTAGCGCACTTTATTTGGTCTGACCATCGGAGTGGCGATCTTCCTCGAGTTCTTTTACCATCTACCTTGCCTTCAACCACCAACCTCTCCATGCTTTCCATTCGTCTGGTAATGTGTCCAAAGTACCTCAATATATTTTGGTTGATGATTGTGGTAAGCCTAGTATTGATGTCGAGTTCTGTCAATATTGAGACATTTGTGCGATGTGATGTCCAGGGTATGCGCATCATTCTACGATATACCCACATTTCAAAGGCCATTATACGTCGTGAATCGAACTTTTTAATGGTCCAAGTTTCTGACGCATAGGTAGCGATAGGAAAGATAAGCGTCCGTACTAGGCGCAGTTTCGTGTTCCTGGTTATGTCCGTATCTTTCCAGATTTTAGTAAGTTTGATCGTTGCTGATCTGGCCATTGCAAGGCGTCGACGTATCTCTTCTTTGCATTCACCATTGTTTGTGATAACAGAACCTAAGTAATTGAAACGGCTTACCACTTCAAACCCCGCTACGTTTCGTATTTCCGGCTGGTTATTTCTAATTCGATCGATTAAGTCCATATGTCATGGTGATTTGTTGGTCACTCAATGCTAGTACTAAAGTGTCGTCAGCATAGCGGAGAAGATTGCTGATTTTACGGCCTCCCACTGATATTCCTCCTTGCCATCCGTCGAATACAATGCGCATGATGTGTTCGCTATATATATTGAATAACATGGGAGAGATAATACATCCTTGACGAACACCGGCTTTTAGTTTAAAATTATCGGAGTATATGTTGTTGACTCTTACGTTTGCTGTGTTGTTGATATACAGTTGTTTCAGTTTCAATAGGTATATTAGATGTTCGAGGGTACTCATTTCTCTCAGTATTCCCCACATTTTATGCCACTTTACATTAACGAACGCTTTCGAGTAGTAGACGAAGCACAAATATGTTTCTAGATTAAATTCTCTAGATTTTTCTACTTTTCTGAGATTGAGAATTTGTTCTCGTGTGCCTCTTCCAGGGACAAATCCACATTGTTCT
The DNA here is from genome assembly GCF_040954645.1 of Diabrotica undecimpunctata. Lineage (NCBI taxonomy): Eukaryota > Metazoa > Arthropoda > Insecta > Coleoptera > Chrysomelidae > Diabrotica > Diabrotica undecimpunctata. The sequence continues at coordinate 12,766,227 of NC_092807.1, forward strand.
TGTGGGATCTGTGGTAGAAGTATTGATTTTAATCTCTCGTTAATTATAGTTAGCAGAACTTTACTTGCGTGGGAGATCAGGGCTATAGCGCGTAGTTATTACAGTCAGTTGGTGAGCTTTTCTTATAAATGGGTATGAAAGTGAGCTTACACCAATCATCTGGCCATTGTCCTGTGTTCCAGATTTCATTACACAGTTTGAACATTACTTCAATTCCTACATATGTCTCCCATTTCTTTAAGTGCTTCCGCCGTGATTCCGTCTTCTCCTTGAGATTTTCCAGTTTTATTTATTTCTTCTGGATTCACGTCTTCATGATCACTATGAAACAACATTTCACAATATTGTTTCCATGTCGCTGTTATGCTCTCTGCTGCTGCTATTCTTGACGGTCGGCGTGTTCTTGTAGTTGTTTGCATATTTCTTTAATATGATTATTTTTGTCTCTTCTACTTGATGATTTTATGCGTCTGTTTACATTTGCTATCTTGTTTTCAGTTTCTGTTGGATTTGAAGCATTGTTTCTAATTTTTCTTCGTTCTTCTACTAGGTTCAGTGTCTCATCAGTCATCCAGTGTTTTTCTTTCCTTGGGGTTTCTTTGGGGTTTGTAATATTTATTGCGTCTATAATCCACGTCTTTGTATGTTCCCATGTTTGATTGGGATCGCCAGTAATGTTTAATGTGTTACTATGTCTTAGTGTTTCTTTGTATTTTCCAGGCTCTTTAGGTATATATTTAATTGTTTTATTTGTTTCGGTTTTTTTACGAAATTTGATACGGAATTCGGGTTGTAACAGTTTATGGTCTGTTTCGCAATCAGTCGCTGGTTTTGTCTTTACATTGGCTACTGAAAAGTCAAGAAACTAAGGATATCTATATAACGAATATGACTTGTGTAATTGCTAGTTTACCATTTGTGGAGAAAGATCATTACTATATAAACTTATGGTGATAGGAGGTCACTCGGCAGAACTCAGTATGCTCAGAAAAAAGTTATAGTCAAAATTTTTTTTAAATTTCGAAATGTTTTTTTGCATTTATTTTGCAGAAAAAAAATTTAATTCTCTACAAAAAATCTCTATTAATCTGTTTTATTACTATTCATACCTCAAAGTCTGGTCTGCTGAAACATCTTGCATAAACGAAGAATTATTTTGGTTCCTGTCCCTTTGGCTCTTCTCCGAATGAATATCTAAAACGTGCTTTGACAGTAACCAGTCCACTTCCTGAATTTAAAGTAAATATTTATTGATTATCATTTAAGGCAGATAAATAAAAAATGTACTTTTGAAGTGTGTAAAACTTTAATGCCTAACTGAGTCTTTTTCTTCACAGAAACTTCCAATACAATGCAATGTTATAAAAACAACAGTTTTGTTATTAAATAAAACCATACAACGAACAAAAAAACCAAACCAAAATTTTTTTTAAGTATTCTGCTTTTTATATACATTCCCGCAAAAAACAGTACGTCAGTACTTCTACGTCAAACTGGATGTGTCCATCTATTGTAGTCAACAGTTTCAAAATGAAGCGCTCCTTTCTGCGCTTTTATATATCCTCAGCTGTAACAGTTTGTTTATATTCTCAGTAAAATACCATTTTAAGTTCATGACAATTGCACATTTGGCAAATAAACTGATGAAGTGCTATAAAAGTGAGAATCTATGCTGGTTTTTCCTAGTTGGCGGGCATTATATATATATATATATATATATATATATATATATATATATATATATATATATATATATATATATATATATATATATATATATATATATATAAAAGAAATACTGGATATTATTGACTGTCGATATAAACAAACAACACAGTTTATTAGGGCTGCAGTCAGTAGGTTTGGCCGGGATGTTATAGAAACACTCTTTTGACTTTTGGTCGAGCTTTCGGAATTCTTTTATTCCTTCTTCAAGACACTGTAATTAGAAGAAAGTGTAAATATTTACAACATATCTCAAATTATCATTACAACTTACTAGTCGTTGAGATTATTTGTGTAAAGCTACGACACTCAACATTAAAAACACACATATAAAATATAACATGTAAAATAATGGACAAAATACATTTTAAAATTTAGTTGGAAAGTTAAAATTTTGTTAGTGACATCTTTTAATGGTGTGTTTTGACTGATCCATAGAGAACAGAAAAAAAAAACACAAATAGTGTGATTAAAAGGTAATTAGGAGTTCTTGCTATTATATTAATGGAAGTAGTATATTAAATCTGTCTTGATAGTATGCAACATGTTTTGTATGCAGGTGTATTGTGGTGTGTATATGTAAAAGTAAATCTTTATTTTATTTTTGATGTTTTGTCAGTAAGTAACAATAAATGTTGCTCAATTTATCTATATCTGACTTTTTATTTATACAAGACGTATTGGATTTTATGAAACACATTTCCAAGAAAACACGTTTTGAATGGTTTTTTTCCTTTGCCAAAATTCTTCGAATCTTCGAAATTAAATTCATGTTTTAAAGTTAATGCATGTTCTGTGAGCGCACATGCGTTTATCTTTTTGGTTTTTATGTTGCTGCGATGTGATATTACTCTATTGTGAAAATTACGAGATGATTCTCCGATATACACGTTTTTACAATTGGCACACGGTATAGAATAAACAACATTCGACAACATCCGAAAGCTCGACCAAAAGTCAAAAGAGTGTTTCTATAACATCCCGGCCAAACCTACTGACTGCAGCCCTAATAAACTGTGTTGTTTGTATATATATATATATATATATATATATATATATATATATATATATATATATAAAATAAGTGTGTGTGTGTGTGTGTGTGTGTGTGTGTAGGTATGTATATAGATATGTGTGTGTTATACAGTAAAAAACTTACCTCATTTGCTTTATCCAGTAAAATAAAAATTAAATCGAACCTCGACAACATCGGCGAACTCATTTTTAAATTTTCAGCCACAGTTTTCGCCTTATTGTAATGTCCTCCCGCAGGATTAGCAGCTGCTAGTATCGTAGCTCTAGTGGGAATTGAACAAACCATTCCACCTTTTGCTATACTGATACTTTGTTGTTCCATGGCTTCGAGAAGACACTAAAAAAGTTTGAATAGTTGTTCGCATAAAGCTAAATTAGGGATATGCCATATTTTTCAGGTTGCCCACTAAATTGTTAGTCATTATTTGAAATATATTTCAATAATTTAATAATTTTATAAAGCTTGGCAACTTACGGCATGTTGATTGGGCATTTTGTCGAACTCGTCAATACAACAACAGCCCTGATCGGCTAGCATCAGAGCACCGGCCTCTAAAGAGTATTCGCCTTCATCACGTGTCATTGTAACTGTCAAACCAGAGCTGGTACTAGTGTTTCCGCAAACATAAACACCTTAAAATTGAAGACTATATTAAAAGGATATTGTTTATATACAAATGATTATGTTATATCTTTTCTCTTATGAGAATGAGAGTATTGTTTCATTCATGAGCGAGGATGGATTGTTAATTTTCTCGTATTTGTGAATTAAACAAGTGTGGATTTATTAGGACTTACAGAAAGTCCTTTGTTCGAACACCCGGTAGTTACTAGGTTAAAGGCACCTTGCATGCGACCATCAATAATACTGATACCCTCACCCCTAACCATTAAAACCACTTAAGGTGAGGTACATTTTGTAATATTATATATTAAATTTTGTAACAATTTTGAAGGTTTAATGTGATTCTTACGCACCTCTGGGAGAAACGTTTGCGCAAGCCTGCAGCATCTGACTTTTTCCTAGACCTGGATCTCCAACCACGAGGATATGGGACTCCCCTCTGAAGGTTTCCGATTTTGTACCGCCCAGTAAAGCCAAGAGAAGACCTGCTTTGACTATTTCGTGGCCGTAAATATTCGGACACAAAGAATTTACTAACAAACTGAACAAGTTTGGTTCACAATGAATTTTCTGAAAAAAAAATAAGTTCACCAAATGTCACATAAAGCATGGCATTTTATGTGACGTTTGACATGACATATTATATGATAAGGATGCCGTTCAAGCGTGACCTTTAAAAAAATAAGACATGGCCAGAATGAAACTTAGCTTTATGTCCTCAAGAGGTTGTAAAATTCATTTGGCCCACAAACACCTGTCAAATCCTGACATTTGAATACAAGTATTTTAGAAAACGATTATGTAAGTTCCAGGTAAGAGGTAAATTTTAGGACTTATGATCCCAGGTCAGATGCATCGACCTATAATCATTTTCTGTACTTCCCATAGCACACCTTACATACATACCTTTACTTCAAAATAATCGTTTTGATTAAAACTGATGCCATCATTTGATTCGCCCTTGCACTGTTTCTTATTATTAAAAATGGATACTGCATCCAAGTATAGATTAAAAATCGTGTTTTGTTTGTTTTTGCCAAAATTACTGTTTACATCTCGAACCTACAATAAAAAATAATTAATCAAAATGAAATTTGTAGACCTAAAAAGAGAAAACTTAAATGTTATTTAATTAAAAAGCAGGGTGTTGATGGAGGTTCTGGGATGTAATTCTAACAAAAATGTCAAATTACGATACCAAAATGAGAAGACTAGAATTTATAGAACTAGACCTGGTTAAGTTTTGGAACATACACAAAAGTAATACAGGAGGAAGTTAACGATCTACACAGTTATGCTATGTGTCAAATAGAACAGCAGCTAGAAACAATACAATTGTGTTCTACTATGATAGTCAAGCAGCTCTGAAGCCACTCAAAGCCTTTGAGGGACTCTTTACTAGATTGAAAGTGGAAATATATTGTCACTAGCCTGTACAACTATAAGGCTGATTAACTGGCTCGAGAAGGAGCATGTAGTCGACTAATTGGTCAAAACCATTCTTTGAAATTGCAAACATGTAGAAAAGGATATCCATTGACACATAAAAGCAATAGAAAATAAAGAAAGATTTTAGGCTAATATTAATGTAGTAGGATTCAAAACATCTATTTAAAGAAAACTTATCAAAAAAAAAAACTAAAATTATCTACATTACGGATATATTTTTTATCCTTATACTTACTTTAATAATACCAGTTAGTGTTATATCATCTCCAGGTAAACATGTTTTAACTAAATCTTCAGATAATTCACAGTCTAATGTTCTTGGTGTTCTTGCTGTTTCATACTAGTACATAAAAAAGTCAAAATTCAATGTTTATTTCCCTTAAATAGAAGTTGGTTTTACTAAAATGTCGATTATAATTTTTCTTTATTTATAGCATCAACCATTTGGTTTATTCGCAACACTATAATACTATGATCTACAAAACTTGATTATAATTTATTAAGAATAACATTCATACTATGCTTGTGTCGCCGAGAGGGGGCATTTGGGCCTGTAGGACCCATCGCCGGCTCTGCGGACTTCTTCCTGTCCTCGGAATTAGACCGGGTGTTGACCATCTTTGCTTGTCACTGATAAAATGGTTTAATACTGCTACTGGTATAAAATAACGGTTACCGTGACAAGTATCTGTTATAGGTAACAGTTCCAAGCAGCAGTTACAAAATAACAGATCAAAAATAGAAAACAGAACAGGTAAAATAGTCTAAGTATTCCTTGACTTACGGAAGGAATAACTTAGTAAACAAGAACAATAAAATGGTATAAAAGTACAATGCAAAGAAAATGTTTCTAAGTGTTTCTTGACTTACGGAAGAAACAACTTAGAATGAAAAGTAAAATACACAAGATAAAAGAATAGAAAAGTGCAGAAATATTCCTAAGTGTTTCTTGTCTTACGGAAGAAACAACTTAGGACAGAAATACAGATAAATGAAATATGTAAATACAAAACAAGGTATGGAAATATTTCTAAGTGTTTCTTGACTTACGGAAGAAACAACTTAGAGTAAAAACAAACAAGAGAATCAAATATGGAAAAATAAGAATACAAATACTTATAAGTGTTTCTTGACTTACGGAAGAAACGACTTACAAATACGAAAAATCAAATACAGAAAAGATGTGGAAATATTGCTAAGTGTTTCTTGACTTACGGAAGAAACAAATTAGCATAAAATAGAAAATGAAAGAGACAAATGTATTAAGTATTTTCTTAACTTAACGAAGAAAATATCGTAGATAAAATATCGGAAATAATAATGCAACAATGATTATGAAAATATTTCTAAGAGTTCTTTGACTTACCGGAAAAGAACGGCTTAGACAAAGTACAAATCAAAATATAAAATAGAAAAAGCAAGATAAATATTTCTAAGTGTTCTTAACTTACGGAAGAACAACTTAGACACAAAATACAAGAAAAATAAACAATCAAAATAACCAATTAAAATATCAAACAATCAGTATATGAACAAATATAGATCAAAGTAATATTCTAACCTGAAAAGGTCTGAATATACAATAATGCTAAAATAAAAATGGTATATAAGAAATCAGAAATAAAACAATAACTTAGTAGGAACAATAATAGCACCGACTAGGTCTACAGTAGAAGAGGCAAGCTCGACTGACCGATGAGAGAAAATCTACCTGCTTTTATGTAAAACAAATCCTTTGTTTTACGTAGCGAAAGTGGAATTTCCCTGCATCGAATCGATTAGAAATTTGGATTTGGCCAACCTTGGAATTCCCAAGTATTTTAACCGATATCCAAATTCCTTGATGCGTCGAGGACATCCCCCCTCCTCTGAAAGACCTAACGGTGCTAAGAAAATTTATTAAAATAATAGAAAAATACAATTTAAGAATCAAAAAAAAATACAATAATAAAATTTTTACCCTAAAAGAATATAATGTAAAAGACGTAAGATAAAAAAAAAACTAAGATATTGTACTTAAGATATTTGAACTTAATTGTATATGGTCCAGTAGGCCCAGGTGGTCCAGGTGTGCCGGGTGGCTCGTCTGCTTCCGTCAGGGCTACTTTATTCACCCTGAGGAGGTCCTACGACGTCGTGAAGGTATAAGGCTACTCAATTCACCTTGATATCTCCACGTGTCGTAATGGGACCTTATCCTTGTTCATCTTTGGCGGTCGGCTGCGCTGTGGTTCCTTCATCCCGTCCGTCCGGAGGGGTCAGGGTCCTATGGTCAGCATCGTCGACCATCGTGAATTCTTGGAGGAGATTCTCTTCAATCTCGCTCCTGGGTACGTCTTCTGGGGTTTGCTGCTCGCGTCTTCGAAGTCGTTTCTTTCTCTTGTGTGTCCGGTGACTTCTCCGGATTTCCTCTCGGAGTGGTATGTCGACCGGACCGTCGAGGATGGGGTCGGTGTCCTCCTCCTCGTCGCCGTGCTCCATTGTCTCTATCAGTAGAAGGCATTCGGCGTCTGGCATGTCATCTGCTGTCAGGCTAGGTTCTTCCTCCTCGTCGACGTCCTCCATCGTCTCTAGTAATGGAACGCCGTAGGCTTCTCCTTCTTCTTCTTCTTCTTCGGGTGTGCCTGTACTGATGTCCGCTGTTTCGGTTTCTTCAGTGGTCGGCTGACGTAAACGGTTGTCTAATATTTCATTGTCCTCTTGGGTTGACTGCTCTGCTTGTTGGGATGGGGTTTGATGGAATTCCAGCTGTTGTGGTTTGGCTTGCCTTTCTGCTGGGGTCGCCCAGTAGATGGTGGTTCGGCAGGCAGTACCAGCGTGTAGACATTTTCGGGGTATGTCTACATTGGCCTCTTCCTGCTCCAACCAAGGCATCCCTAACACAACGTCGTGGTTCAAATCCTCCATAACCATGCAGTTTACAGTCGTGTCCAGAGTGTCAATGTTCATATTGACTGCAGCAGTCCCTAGGATGCGGGATGTGCTGCCCGTGCATGCCAGCTGAACCAGTCCTGGTCCTCGTTGCAGGTCCCGTCTCTGGATCAACCTTTGGTGAACGAAGTTCCCGGAGGCACCGGTGTCGACCAAAATCTTCACTTGCTGCCCGTTGATCCTTCCATAGAGTTGGGGGAGGCCTGCTGTCGAGGGTTTTACCTGAATAGGATTCAGTTGGGGCACCATCTTCACAACAGGGTTCAGTTGGCGCCCCTGTTGGCGTTTCCCTGGTTCTGAGGTAGTGGAGGTGGTGGTTGACTCATCGGTGGCATCCTGAACTGTCCGCTGGGGTTCCTCCATTCGTCTATCGCCTCAGGGTGTCGTGGAGCGTTATCCTGACGTGGGGGACGGTACGGCTGTTGTTGCTGCTGCTGATGCTGCTGGGGTTTGCCGGTCCGGCGGATGTCAGATTCCATGCCCTGGGCGATTGTCAGAAGGTCTTCCTCGGTCCTGGGGATCTTCGCTCTCAGGCAGATCGCGATGTCGGGTCTCAGTAAGTTCGCTATCGTTATACACCTCTGGTCCTCGGGGGTATGTGGCATGAGACGTCTGAATAAGGCAGATTTCTGGTTAATGAACTCCTCCGTGGATTCGTCTCTACGTTGATGTTCTCCATGAAGCTTCGACGTCAGGGTTGAAATTGCGGCAGGGTCATTGTATCTCCTTAGGAGACGGTCTCGAAATGTGGTGTATGGCAGGTCCGTGTATAAGAATTTCTGAGCCCATTTCTTCGCATCGCCGTGGAGGGAATTGTCTATGAGGTAGTCGATCCATTGGTCCTCGTCTACCTTATGTTTGATTAAGAAATTCTCAGCTTTTGTCGAAAAGCTGAGCGGATTCTCGGTGTCCCGGCCTGAGAATTGAGGGGGCTTCGTATATGTAATCCTGGGCTTCGGTGGCTCAGGTTGAGGCATCTGGGGTGTAGTGCCTTGAGTAGTGGATAGGGCCGTCATCGCTTGCATTAGGGCAGAGATAAAGTCAGCTGTGGAAGGCTGGCTTGAAGACGGTCCTGGGGTCGTGGATTCGGATTTTGTGGGTTGGGCGCCATGTCGCCGAGAGGGGGCATTTGGGCCTGTAGGACCCATCGCCGGCTCTGCGGACTTCTTCCTGTCCTCGGAATTAGACCGGGTGTTGACCATCTTTGCTTGTCACTGATAAAATGGTTTAATACTGCTACTGGTATAAAATAACGGTTACCGTGACAAGTATCTGTTATAGGTAACAGTTCCAAGCAGCAGTTACAAAATAACAGATCAAAAATAGAAAACAGAACAGGTAAAATAGTCTAAGTATTCCTTGACTTACGGAAGGAATAACTTAGTAAACAAGAACAATAAAATGGTATAAAAGTACAATGCAAAGAAAATGTTTCTAAGTGTTTCTTGACTTACGGAAGAAACAACTTAGAATGAAAAGTAAAATACACAAGATAAAAGAATAGAAAAGTGCAGAAATATTCCTAAGTGTTTCTTGTCTTACGGAAGAAACAACTTAGGACAGAAATACAGATAAATGAAATATGTAAATACAAAACAAGGTATGGAAATATTTCTAAGTGTTTCTTGACTTACGGAAGAAACAACTTAGAGTAAAAACAAACAAGAGAATCAAATATGGAAAAATAAGAATACAAATACTTATAAGTGTTTCTTGACTTACGGAAGAAACGACTTACAAATACGAAAAATCAAATACAGAAAAGATGTGGAAATATTGCTAAGTGTTTCTTGACTTACGGAAGAAACAAATTAGCATAAAATAGAAAATGAAAGAGACAAATGTATTAAGTATTTTCTTAACTTAACGAAGAAAATATCGTAGATAAAATATCGGAAATAATAATGCAACAATGATTATGAAAATATTTCTAAGAGTTCTTTGACTTACCGGAAAAGAACGGCTTAGACAAAGTACAAATCAAAATATAAAATAGAAAAAGCAAGATAAATATTTCTAAGTGTTCTTAACTTACGGAAGAACAACTTAGACACAAAATACAAGAAAAATAAACAATCAAAATAACCAATTAAAATATCAAACAATCAGTATATGAACAAATATAGATCAAAGTAATATTCTAACCTGAAAAGGTCTGAATATACAATAATGCTAAAATAAAAATGGTATATAAGAAATCAGAAATAAAACAATAACTTAGTAGGAACAATAATAGCACCGACTAGGTCTACAGTAGAAGAGGCAAGCTCGACTGACCGATGAGAGAAAATCTACCTGCTTTTATGTAAAACAAATCCTTTGTTTTACGTAGCGAAAGTGGAATTTCCCTGCATCGAATCAATTAGAAATTTGGATTTGGCCAACCTTGGAATTCCCAAGTATTTTAACCGATATCCAAATTCCTTGATGCGTCGAGGACACTTGATTCTCAAAATAAATTTTGTGGGAGAATATTTACTAGAATTTGTGTGCTCATGCTGGTTTGTAGCTTAAAAATATTCTTTTCCAAAGTAGCTATTGATTCTTTAATTATATATAAACAAAATTAAAAAACTTACAATTATACATTTAATGAGAAAAACTTACTTGATCAGCCCACAAGGGCTCCTGGATTTTAATAGATTGCCAACTGATAACTTTATTAAAAGGAGAATCATGATCCACAGAAAAATTTGATCTAGCTGTGCAATCTTTGGTCTGGCATTTACTTGGTACAGTGTAAACCCCATCTGGCTGTCTTAAAACTTGTGTTCCTGAACAAGCAGTACAACTAAATGTCCAGAATTGACTAATTAGCTTTACTTGACTAGCTTTTATCACGGTACCCCGAATAGTAACCATTTTTCCTTAAAATATGTAATTTCAGTAAGCTTAGTTTAAAATTTAGATTTGTCTTACCAAAATAATTAACACGAAGATCTCTCAACTGCATTACTGGCTCTACATTACAAACCCGTACTAATATAGTATCAAATAAAATTAAGTTTGGCTCATTTTGTTCTCCATAATGTTTTGAAATGAGATCGTGCATGGCTAAGCCCATGCATTTTAATATATACTCTGAATTGTCCATTAATTCTTCTTTAAATTCAGGCCATTCAGAAATTGTTTCTTCACTTTCTGTTAAATATTTGAAATCTAGTGTAAAAAACCTGTCACGTCCTATAGTCTCAAGAGATTCCGAAGGATAGCTTTGTCGAAAAAATGATTTTAATATTTCTAGACGTTTTTTCAGCAATTCTATTTTGATCTCATCTAAAAAATAAATGAATCAAACACGTAACACATTTTGCATGAAAGATACTTACTATCATCCGGAAAATATATTCTTAAACCGGGATATCCATAATTTGGTAAGCTTCTAACATCACTAGGATCACTTCCAGTGTATTTTTTCGTTTTCTTATAGTTATTTCTAAACCATGGTTTAGACATATTTATATCAAAAACTAACGTTTACACTAATACAGACACTTAGTAAGAAAATGTATGTAGAAATAGGTTTAACTGTAGGGAAACTTGAAAAAAAATTTAATTTGTTTTGTGTGGTTATGTATGACAAAACAAATATAGGAAGTCTGACAACCCTATAAAATAGGTTCTGCCTAAAACCAAAGAATATAGACGCTTCTAAAACTGCGTAATTCTACAAAGTGAAATATTAGACTCAAAATAAGAGCAATTTAGTTCAAAATTGCCATTTTTTATCCACAGTAAGTAGTAAAACTTATTTCAAAATTATTGTTTACGATTCTTTTAGGCAAATTTTTATTTTTTTAGAAAAACTTGGGGATCTTTTGGGATTATAGTCATAATTAAAGTTTGAGACAAAATCAGTGCAGCCAACGTAGGAAATATATATCCAATTTGAAAATTATGAAATTTAATAACTTTTATTTAAAAAATAAATTTAAATAATGCTAAAAGTAAGCATAAGATATTATAAACAAATCCCTCAGGTATAATTATACGTATTTGAAATTTAAAGAATTATGCATAATATTCTTGAAACAACTAATTTAATAATTGTTATTAAATGTGGAATAGACTCTTAATCAAGAACTAATTTATGTCCGCCTATGGTCTGGGATGATCATTATATCAGAGGCTGCAAGATCTCAAGGACGAAGGTGAGAGATGATCTCTTAAGAAAAAAAGAGGATCAGAAGGAGATGGATGTAAAGCTTAAAATTAGAGATGTAAAAGCTTTCAAAAATAACACATCTTTTGTTAGATCGCGTTGAATTATAACTTCTAGGTCATTATCATTTTTCTCTAATTGGTTATCATTCATAATGTGTGTTTACTATAAAAGACTGATTATGTACTTACATTTATTCAATTCATAAAATATTACTTTTTTACTTATTTGTATCAATTACGGAATTGATAAATAAAAATATTTATAAATAAATCTGTAGATTATATTTTTAAATCGATACGAAAAGAAAGAACTTATTTACAATTTAGGTATCTCAATAATTTCTTCAAGACATTTCGATGTGTAGAAAGATATTTTCTCTATCAACACTGCCCTTGTGTTCAAGGTAGTAGTAATAGCGTGGCATATTACCAAATAACGAAGAAGTACAAAAAAGGAAAGAAAAAGATATAGTAGCGACCTGAATATCCAATAAGAAGACGCCCAAAAATGGAACAGATGCAAGGAAGACAAAGAAAATATGGCACTTTTCTTCATGCTGAGTTGATTACTCAGCAGCAGCAATCTGAGGTTATTAGGTTGATAGCCATTTTTAACACATTTTAAATGCTGCTCTCAAATAAATAACCCTTGTATTCCGACGACTTAAGGAAGATTTACATTAATATGGCCTGTATACAGATCTTCCATTAAACTGTGTTAAGTTACGTTGCACAACAAATTGCTTTTCTAACGGATCACCTATACCTTATGCATTTTCACGCAATCGTTCATCGAACAACAGCTTATACTATACAATTGGAGTTGTTTGTAGAATAGTCCAGTTACCACAGGTGTGTGGGCCCTACGCGACTACTTATAGAAATCCTTTTTACAACGCTAGCGGTTATTTCTATCAATAGGCTCACATTGTTGCTTAGTTAATATTAAAGGTATGTACATGTACTCGATACAGGTCCGAAGGCAATCTTCAAGAAGCATTTTCGTTGCGACGGACACCGATGTTTTGGCAATGGCATTTTTTGGCTGCTAATAAAATAGACGAAAAGGGAGCCATAAACAGAACACGCCATAAACAGAACAGATATAAAGAAAGAAGCAAGTAGGGTTAAGTGGATGGTGGCATTCTTCCTTAACAGCGCGAGCTGAGGGAAAATCATCAGATTAATAGAAGAAATGGAAATATCCCCAATGCTGTATAACTTGGTGAGGGATTACATCAGATACACTGAACTCAACACACGTCAGCTATCCCTTTCGGAGGACTCAAGTGGTAAGGTCTTTGGAAGATTTCACACCCTCATAAAAAACGGCTCACTATACAACTAGATACTAATGCATATTGTTGGTTTTACCACTATTTTCCAACGTAGCACGTCGCATTTTAAATCAGAGGTGTGTAGACGCTACTGGACGTCATTTTTCCACAAATGGTTGAGTGAGAATGGGCAGCTTTTTAAACAAAAATGTATAGATCGAAAAACCGAAATAATAAGAGTGGCACCATAATATGCAAATTGTTAATGCCTTTTTGGTCTATAAAAATGAACAAGCACTTGTCAATTTTAACTTCTTAATCCATTCATAATAACGAGTTGGTACTAAGAACATAGTAAAAAATTTCGAATTTCGAAAATATTACACCCTGATGAAATTCACTAAACTATTCTACAAAATATCTATCTCATATTTTTTGAACCGTTATATTTATTTTCCATTAGTTATTAATAACTAAATACTTTGAAATGACCTAGTTAGAGGTAAATGTATTTATAAACATCGATCATTTAAAAAAAAGTAAAAAGCAACTAATGAAATAAATGTTCGAACGAAAAAATAAATGAAGATTCAATGCTATTTGTGTAACACTATGGGTGACTGTTTTAGTATAGTACTATCAATAGTAAATTTTTAAACCTTTCATCCCTTGAAAACAAGCAATATTGGTTGCCTACAGTTCAAAAGTTCAATGCCCCTATCCTTAACTGTTACACAACTCCGCGCTGTTCCAGCATCCCCTTCCATCTCGAGAAAAAAGTATTGAATGGGTCAATGTGCACTTCGTATTTTTTTGCGGTAGACGAGCATCCGAGATCGTAGGTACCTGCTCGATTTGTTATTGTTTTGTGTTTTTGTTGTCGTTCACCCTGAGACCAAACTAAACCAATTCTAAACCGTACCCGTCCTGAAAAATGTACCAATAAGAAACTCTTTTGTGACATTGTGGTTGTGTTTTTAACAGAAACTGATTAAACTGTAGAATAATTGTGATTTTCATTAATAATTTTTGTGTTATGCGATTTGAATGATGCCACAAACTAGAATCTAGGGGTGGGAATTTAGAGTTTACCCCAAAATGTTGAATGTGCTCTTTTTGATTTTGTATTTTGGATTCTTAGTCGGTGCTGAAGATGAAGTTGCCACCAATAGCTTTGGTATCGAAACAGGTAATTAAATTTGAATATTTATATTTTTAGTTAACAAACTGGATTTAAATAAATTTGAATTTGATATTATTTAATGTTGACATAATAAATAATTGTTTTGTTGATTTCTTTGATTTGAATCGTTTTAAACCATAGACAGTGATTTCCTAACAACTCTAGTTTGTTATTGTCTGAACTCTTTGATTTATCAGTGGCGTACGTAGTTTATTTAATATATTATAGCCAATTAAAGATTAATTTTATTGTAAATACCTATTAAATGTTTCTCTTCCTCTAAAAATATAAATTGGTGTTTAAAATAAACGAGAGTTGCATAAAAATATAGTAAAAATTCAAATTATCTATCAATACAAACGTATTCAGATAAACATTTAAAATATTTATATTAAATCATTACCTTTATGAAAAAGAAACATACAGTGTCTGTCAAAACGTCTGCAATATTTAAAATAATTAATTTTGAGGTTAAAATATTTTTCTTCTCTTGTGTTTTTCCATTGGACAGAATTTTACAATTATTAAATAATTAAGTATCTCTATGAAAAAAAAAAATACTGTGACTACCAAAATATCTGCAAGACTTCAAATCATTGTCCCATTAATTTTAAGTTTAAAATATTTTTCCTTGTGGTTTTTGCTATATAGACGTTTTTCCTTTTTTTATCCTTGTTCTCATACGTAACATATTCCTTGTAGTAGGTTCTTGAGTTCATCCTAGTTGTTGTCATACCATTTCAATTGCCAGATATATTTGGTAATAAATTACACTTTGTTTTCATCACATTCGTTTCAATTTTTTGTATAGAATAATAGTTTTGCGCGGCCAAAATGCGAACTTCTTCATGAACTTGCTGGAAAAGTATGAAACCCCAAAATTTAATGTTTTAATGTTTTTTTTTAATTGGCGGAAAAGAATATAGGGGCCAAATTTTAATTTCTTAGGACATTTTTTGGGACGTTTTTTCTGTAGTTACTTGTATATAAGTAAGTATATAAGTATAGCCCAAAGAGTTGGTGGAAAAGTATATAAAGACATTTTTACTGTATAGTCCAGTCATCAGAGATTTTATCTCTAAAAACGAAACGAATAAGCTGAATTGTGCTGAGAATGTCAATTTTGGGACAACAAAAAAGATGCAAAAATTTTACCACTTTATCACCGGCTTCCCCCTAAAACTTTCCAAGATTTACCAAGAATCTGTATGCCGTAGTAAAAAATGTTTCAAATAAAAAATGTATCTGAAATAATTTTGAACAAAAACGCTTATTAGCACTTTTTGTGTATAATGACCCGTTCTCTCAGAAACAAAACTTAAAGCGACCGGCAATTTTGAATGACAGTTACGCGCGCGACATCAATTTTACATAAAATTTGTATCAACGTAAAAAATTCGACATCTTTTGATCAGGCGTCCTATCGACAAAAATTAAAATGTATTTTAAAGATGAAGAGAACAGCTTTCAGATGTATTTTTTTCATTTTGCCGCAAATGAAGTCAGTTTCTATAAATCTGTTAAATAAATAAAGGTTGCGCAATTTTTGCAAATTTTTATGATTCTCATGAGATCAATAAAATCACTTAGATTGACCAGTCGCTGTGAAATTTCCATTCTCTGAGTCTAATCTTCAAAACCTATAAAATTAAATTTCGAGTCATTTGAAATATGCCTAAAAAACACTTAATTTAAACTTTCAATTATAGATTACAATCTATCACATATCATGGAAAATCCTTCCGCAAAGAGGGTATTGAGTGGAATTTGTAGCTGACTGCTATTGTAGCTGTTGTGTAGTTTCGAAAAATGTACTTGTACAATCGAAAAGAAGCTATTTAAAACATTTTAGATTGTTTGTAGTGTGAAAGTTTAAATTCAGCGTTTTTTAGGCATTTTTTATATGTTACTAATTTGTTGCCAAAACTCAAATCCAAAATTTCATACTTTAGATTTTGAAGATTAGGCTCTAAAAATGGAAAATTCAGAGTGACCAGTCAATAGAAGTGATAAATTTTATTGATCTCATAAGAATCGTAATAAATGGCAAAAAGGGCGCAATGTTTATTTATTTTAACACCTTTATAGAAACTGATCTCATGATTTCATTTGCGGCAAATGCAAAAATTGCATACGAAATCTACATATTTCACCTTTAAAACGCGTTTTGATTTTTGTCAATAGGACACTGATCAAAAGATATCGAATTTTAGTTGATACAAAATTCTACAAATTCTATACAAAAAGTGCTATTATTTCAGCTACATTTTTTTATGTGAGGTGGGGGGGAGGGGGTAGAAGTGGACATTCTCAGCAAAATGCGGCTTATTCCTATGATTTTTGGAGGTTCAGTGGCATTTTCATCTCTGACGACTGGTGTATTAGTTGCTGGAAGAGTATATAAAGCATAAATTTTAATGTTTAAATATGAATTTTTTTGAAAAATTGCTGGAAAATAATATAATGGACAAATTTTAAGTTTTTAATGTGACAATTTTGTGGAGATGCTGGAAAGGTGTATAAAACCCAAATTTTAATGTTTTAATGCAAAATTTTTATGGGATTGCTGGAGAACTATTATAGACCAATGCTATTTAATGCTATTTTTTTGGAATTGCTAGAAAAATACATAATCCGAAATTTTAATGTTTTAATGTTTATTGTTGCCTGGAAAATATATAAAGCTTAAATTTTAATGCTTACGTAAAAATTTACAGTGTCGTACATATCGGATGGTACAGGGGTGAGAAATATAGGGCACAAACTTCGATATTAACCCCCATTCGTTGAGGTCATTGAAAAATGTACGGCAAGTACTTAGAAGATGAACGGGTTGTTGATTTCTCGTAATAATACTATAAAAACGAACCATTAGACTTAGTTTTCTATTATATAGTTTTTTATTCATATCATCTTAAAACAATTTATCATTTTCTTAACATTATTCTTGTTATTATTAATTTATTATCGACTCTTTCGTCACCACACAACTTATTATTAATTATCTTAATAAATTTCTTTGTAATAAAAAGGACCAAACAAATTTAATGCACCCTCTTAAAACTGCTCTTCAATTTAAGCAATTGGCAACCTGAAAAATAATAATTTTCATATGAGTTTTCCAACCTCGAAATTGAGTATTTTCGCTTTTTTGAGATTTTAAATTGTTTATAACTTGAAAACTATCAACTTTAGAGAAAAATGACACAACACTTTTTTGTTTAAAATGACCCAAGAAATCTAGAAAATGTTTCTCGATTTAAAAACCGGTTATTTTTGGAATTTTTTAAACAATGCCTGCCCAAAAATTTTGCGCGGCACCCTTCTGATTTGTTTAAATGGGACATTTTTGAACAGGAATCTAGGCCTGAACTATGATAATTTTTAAGCCATTTTTAGTTAAAAATGTAATTTTCATTACAATCAGTTGTGGCATAATCCCATATAATCACAATATTTAATTTAGAAATATATTTTGTGCAAAATACGAGTATAATATATTTTTTTATTAATTTTTTTTTAATTTAGAAAAGCAAAGTTAGCAATTGAACTATAGTCTTTGTACAATAGTGTCACAATAATAGTGTTGTTATTTACTTGTTTTCCAAGTCATCCTTGATAGTTATAAATAAATTTATCATATGCAAATATATGTATTTATACATGAGAAATTCAAATAGAGTAATTTCTTCCAAAACGATGTGTCACGACGACTTCCAAACAAGACAATTGTTTTTAATTAACTTTAATCATCATTATCATCACGGTGCTACAGTTCTTAAAGTGCCTCGACCTTCTCAAGCTTTCTGTCCCTTGCTTGGATTTTTCGGTTGGCAACACCGATCTTCTCAGCATCATGTGTTACCCCATCTATCCACCTCCGCTTTGGTCCGTTCCGTCTTTTTATTCCCAGCGGCTGTGCTGTTAAAATAATTTTTATCACGTTCGATTCCGTGACCCAGGCTATATGCCCTGCCCACTGCAGCCTATACTTTCCACCAAACTTATGCTTGTAGATATCCTGCAGTTAAAAGTTATATCTATATTCGACCGCTGCGAATATTTTGCGTTATCATCATCATCTTGGTGCTACAGCCCTTAGAGGGCCTCGATCTTCTCAAGCTTTCTACGCCATTCTATTCTGTCCCTCGCTTGCATTTTCCAGTTGCCGACTCCGATCTTCACGGCATCTTGTGTTACCCCGTCCATCCACCTCAGCTTTGGTCTACCCCGTCTTCTCATTCCCACGGGTTGTGCTGTTAGAATCTTTTTTATCATGTTTGACTCAGGGGCCCGCATTTCGCTTATGCTTGTAGATATTCTGCAGTTCAAAGTTATATCTACGCCTCCATATTCCGTTCTCACAGACCGCTCCGAATATCTTGCGTAGCACCTTTCTTTCAAAAATGGATAGAGCGGATTCATCTGTTTTCGTTAGCGTCCATGCCTCTGATCCATATGTGAGAACGGGGACTATCAGTGTTCTATGCAGCCTTATACGAGTTTTTTGAGACAGACGTTTGTTAGCTAAGTACTTTGATAGACCATGATAACACCTGTTTGCAATTATTATTCGCCTTTTTATTTCCTCAGATGTGTTATTATTGGGGTTAACCGATGTCCCTAGATGAACTCTTTGACTGCTTCGAAGTTTTGGTCATTGATGATTAAATTTGTGTCAACATTTCCAGCTCTAGTGTTTGTGTTAGTCGCCATGAATTTGGTTTTATTTTGATTTATCTGTAACCCCATTCGTTCTGCTGCTGCTACTAGCTCGGTTAGGATTTCCGCAGTTCTCGCCCTAGTTCTTGTTATAATGTCCACGTCGTCTGCATATGCTAGAATTTGGACTGATCTATTAAATATTGTTCCCCTGCTATCTAAATTAGCGTCTCGTACAACTTTTTCTAAGGCGACATCAAAAAGCTGACACGCCAGCGCATCTCCCTGCCTTAACCCCCTATGTATTTGAAATGGGGTTGACGAGTCGTTTTGAATTTTTACTGCTGATGGCATCTTCGCCATTGTCACTTTTATCAAACATATGAGTTTTTTTGGAATTCCTAACTCATTCATAGCGTTGTAAAGACTTGGTCTTAAGACACTGTCATATGCCGCTTTAAAATTGACAAAAATATGATACATATCTATGTTAAACTCTTGCGTTTTTTCGAGGATCTGTCGTAGTGTAAATATCTGGTTAATGGTTGAACGTCCACGCCTGAATCCTGCCTGATATTCTCCTAGAAACATTTCAGTATAAGGCTTTAATCTCTCGTGCAAAATATTTGACAATATCTTGTATGTTGTATTTAGGAGAGTTATTCCGCGGTAATTATTGCATTGCAGTTGGTTTCCCTTTTTGTGTAACGGGCAAATTAAGCCTAAGCTCCATTCTTCAGGCATTTGCTCCTCAGACCAAATTCTACAAACAATTTCTCGCATCACCTTGGTGAGCTGCTCTCCACCGTGCTTAAATAACTCTGCTGGGATGCCATCGCTACCTGGGGACCTATGGTTCCTTAGTTTTTCTATAGATATTTTCACTTCATCTACCGAGGAGGGTTCCACGAGTTCCTCGTTTCGGTATTCCAGCTCTATATTGTTAGTAGGTTACCCTTCCAGCAACTCTCGAAAGTGCTCTACCCATCGTAAAAGGATATCCTCTTTGTTGGTAAGTAAGTTACCTTCCTTATCATTACAATAGTTGATTCTTGGTTTGAATTCTTTTCTAATATTTATTTGATGATAGAACTTTCTTGTTTCTCCGTGACTCATATGGCTTTCGAGCCGTTCTAATATGTCATTTTCCGAGTCTCGTTTCTTTTTTCGGTGTATGCGTTTTTCCTCTCTCCTTATACCTATTTTGCGTTATACCTTTCTTTAAAAATCGATAGAGAGGATTCGTCTGCTTTGGCGAGGGTCCTTGCCTCTGATCCATATGTGAGAACGTAGACTATCGGTTTTCTATAGAGTCTATCAAGTACTATCAAGTATAGATTATGATAACTATTTGCAATTATGCGCACGATATGCACCAGAGAACAACAGAGATTTCCCACAAGGAAAAACTACTACGAACACCTTCAGACTGTAATAAACGAGACCCCAAATGATGAATATATAATCATTATGGGTGATTTTAACGCCCGTGTTGGCAATGCTAAGTTCCAGAAATAAAACAGCGATATAATGAACATATCAGAAAAGAAAACGGAGACCTTCTGACGGATCTCTGTAGCATAAACAAAATGCGTATTAATAATATATTTTTCTCTCACCAAGAACAATACAAATACACTTTTAAAAACAGTAGGGGACAAAGATCTATGACACACTATATTCTGTCGAATGGAGAGTTACACCCCTCTCAAATCTTGGATGTAAGAGCACTAACATCAGCAGAAAAAGGAAGCGATCATAAATTGGTATTGTGCAAAATCCGAATAAAAACACATATATGTGATAACAGAACACCAGAATATACCACAAAGATAAAAGAAAAATAAAAAATGATCACTTTTCGTAAGAAATGGAACATGATTTTTATGGTCTGCAAAAGGAAATATGGCGCTTCATAAGAGGTCAAAGAAAGGAGGTAAAGGAACTAATAGAACCAAAACGTATAGAAAAGAAATTACCACAAATGAAGAACTTAATATAAATGTACAGGAAGTTCGAAAAATAGTTGAAAAGCTGAAGAACAGAAAAGCAGCAGGTAAAGACGGGATACCAAACAAATTACTGGAATATTGTGGAGCAGCAATGACAGAACAATTAACAACATTAGGTAATTAATAAAATTATAAAACACAATTAAATACCGGAAGAATGCAGAACGAGCAAACTAATTCTACTATTCAAAAAAGGAGATAAAAAACAGCAAGAAAACTACAGAGGTATAAACTTGTTAAATACTACGCTAAAACTTACAACTAAAATTTTACAAGTGCTAATAAATCAGAGGATAAGTTTAGCAGAAGAATGACAGGGTTTTCGTAGTGGAAGATCGTGTACAGATGCAATATTCGTTATAAAACAAATTACTGAGACATCACTAGAGTATAATAGACCAGCTTTTCTGTGATTCTGTGTTCTGATTGACCTAAAGAAAGCGTTTGACAGAGTAAGACTCAAAGATGTAATCCATCTTCTGTATAATAGAGAAGTTCTTCTAAATATTATAAAAACTATCGAAAACATCTACCAAAATAACAAAATGGATGTCAGAATAGATAGACAACTTACAGAACCTATAGAAATAGGCAGCTGAATAACACAAAGGGATTCATTGAGACCCATGAATTGGCTCTTCAATTTAATCATGGATGAGATCATCAAAAAGAAGAGGATACAGAATTGGAAACAAAGAAATAAAAATACTCTGTTACGCAGAGGACGCAATATTGATTGGCGAAGATGAAGATTGAAATTGATTGATGAAGAAAGAAAACTTTCATGTACCATCTCAAAGTTTTTCGTGGTGTGCCATAATATGAAGTCATCTGGCCAATTCTGTCAATTCCCGACATAAAGGAATTGTAGTCACGTGTCATTACTGGCTTCAATTTCTTTTGGCCTCTACGATTTTCAACTTCAACCATTTCGGAACCAATCTTGTATGAAATCATTATTACATTTCTCTTATCTTTTCATTTTAATACTCTGATTGGACATATTCTTTGCCATACGACTTCTTTTTCTTTAATTTTTTTTGTAATAACACTCTTTGGGTTACTTTTTCTAATTTTTCTTAATGTTCCACAAACGTAGGTCTTCTTTTCATGTAAAAACTTGGCAAGCTCATAACTGTTGTAATAATAATTGTCCATGTATATAGTGTGCCTCTTCTCTAAATATTCAGTAACAAGCCTGTTGACTATTTCAAATGCACGCACATTTTCATTTACTACTGTCCCCGCTGCAGATTAGGAAATTTAGTAAAAATTTCTCAGAGCTAGTAATCTCATAAAGTTTTATTCCATATTTTCTAGTTTTTTTCGGCATATACTGTCAGAATATTAACCGCCCTCTCCACAGTAAGAGGACTTCGTCAAGACTTACCTAAGCTCTCTCCTGGATAGTAAACTTTACAGACATTATTTATAATATGACTTGTAACGTTTTTAATTTTGTGAAGTCCATCTTGAATTTCTACGTCTTCCGGCTTGTAAAATCAAATATTTTGAAGAATAGCTTCAAACTTTGATCTGGGCATAGTTTTGCCAAATATTGAAAATTGATATAGTGGACCTGTGCTCCAGTATAAACGTAAGGAGGGAAGTTTTATGTTTCCATTAATATGCAGAGACCCAAAATTTTTTTTAAGTCGTCAATATTTATATCTATCCAGCGTCTTAAAAAGGAATATTTTTTTTTAATTAGGGTCTTCTTTACGTGAAGCAGCTCTGTGGTTTGTCCACTCTACGATTTTTATCAAAAGCTCTTCATCAAATAGTAATGAAAAATATTGTATAGGTGTTGCGTCAACAGGAATTTCTGCTTTTATATTTTCTTGTTCAGTAAATTGATGTATCTCAATATTTTCCTCTACATCAAGCCAGTCCGCCTCATCATTTTCTTGTACCAGATTTTCATTTGCATCATTTGCTTCACCCTTATAATTACTCGACTTACCGCCATCATTGTTCGACTCACCCGCATCATTGCTAGTATCCTCAGTCTCTCTTCCAGAATGAGAATATTCACTTCCACTAGAATAAAATATTTCATCATTATGGTCCTCCTCGAATTCATATTCAATATTTTCGGTATCCCTGTACTCAATAAATTCCCTTCGGCCTCTAATTGAAGTATCAAGCAAAAAGACAAAAGAGGGAATCTAATCGTTATGAAAAGGAGACCAAAATTCATAAAAGTGGCCTCTTAATATGGAGGACATATCCGGGAATGAAAAGGAGCCAAATTTAAAGTAGCTATAAAATATTTTTCAGAATGATTCTTAGACGAGAAAGTTTTAATTAAATAATAACGATAATAGTCTAAAATGTGACACAATTGTTAGAAAACTTCAATATAAATAAGATTTCTTGTGACAGTTGGGACAAACAATAACATAACCCAACTAAATTGATTTCTTAAACAAGGAAAGAGTCTGTCTTTCCTTGTTTAATGTGGCCTCTCAAGATGGCACTTCCCGTCTAACGATATTTTTGCCCCCACTACCTTTACATTCCCTCTTCTGTCTTTTTGCTCGATGAATGATGAATTGAAGATCTCGTGTACTTAGATGTCGTTTTGACATTGTTAATACGTCTGAAACAAATAATAAGGGATTACACTGTGTATAAATAAGTTACATAGGTATATTAACTGTCTAAATTATACACAATAACGACACTTTTCGTATTATTTGTCGTTTGCATACGTGCTATAAATTTATAGGTTATTTCGTTGATTGATTCAATCAACGGTTATTTCTTCTTTTTTTAAACGTCGAGATCACAACCCAGCCATAGCGTGTGAAAGAAGGATTGTTCAGGTGGTCTGTGGCCAAATTTAGACCCACTGTGATAAACCGTGGTAAAATTATTTTACATTTCATCACGGTAAGTTCGGTGTCACACATGTGTGTCAGCAGTTCTGACGAAAACTTCACCGTCACATATGTGTGACGGTTGGTCGTGAATGTGTTAAGAAAAAACCAAATTGGCGGTTTTTTTTTCACATTCTTAAATACTCGTATGTGCCTATGATAGTTACTTTGGCAAGTAATTAGAAAATTTCAGGAAAGTAAATAATAATTTTTTACTTAAGCCGCCAATTTTAAAAAATAATTTTGTCTAATTTTCTGTTAAATCGATTTCGTTTTGTGTTAATTGGCACTTGTTTATGATGACACTCAGGGACAGTGTTAAATTGTGTTGTGCAGCAATATTCCATATTTATCATTTACTAGGTTACCCAATATCTAAAACCTTTAGATATCCTTATTTTCATCTAGACTGGGCTATTTCGTAAAATACCTAATTAGTTTTTTTATGCGAAAACACAAAACATTCGCCAAGCGCCAACAAACGATAAAAGTTTGCGCAGCTGCAAATGTCAACTTTTAATTTTAAAATAACATTCTGAAAAAATATTTTCAATCCACCTTTTATCATAATATACTCACCACAGTTAATTTCTTTTTATAGAATCACGTCTTGAATTTTCTAAATAATCCTTTTATCTTTAAACTTGTTGACAGAAATACGCATGGTAAAGTTTTTGGTGTATCATATTGTTTGCTTAGAAATCGTGCCCATAGCAAACAAACAAATTAGTAAACAGATTGAAGGCGAGAGTCAACATATTCTCTAAAAATAATGATCATAGATAGCACAAATATGAACTTTGAACAGTCAAATAGGTTTTTAGTATCAGAAAAGGTAAGTGGCACTTTATCTGTCACGATTTTACTGTAGAAAATTAATAGTCTAGGGCAGGGATCCTCACTAGGATTTCTTTGAGAGCCTAAGAGTTTGAATAAAATTTTCCTCAGGGCCGCAAGTACAATAGGCGAGTACAATAAGCAGAGCATCAACCGACTAAAATTCTTTTTGCATTTCTAATGCACCAAACCTTTTTTATTCGATTTTATATATTTTTCCAAGATGAAATGTATTTTTTTAAAATTTTTACAAGTGGGCCGGCAATTGTTATTAACAAATAACTTATACAAAAAAAGCAATTTCACCGAATTGTTTCGGAATTAATTTTTTTAGGTGTATCTCTTCAAAATAAACACTTTTTCTCTCTCGATAATTTTTCGAAAAATGCTTCCTTTTCGAGTTATTTGCATTTTTTTATTGAAAAAATGCCGCAATTAGTGATTTTTGGGATTTTTTTTTCTAAAAAACTACTAAATGAATTGCAATTTTACAAATAGTTTTATAATCTTTAAACCGTCGAGTACAAGTTAGAATATTTTGACAAGGATAAATGGTTTCTATCTTGCTAAAAACGTGGACCCAAATATTTCGAATATGCCTTTCGAGAGTATCCCGCTAAGCGTGTACAGCGGTTGAGGTGCTGTATGCGCTAAAAAAAATGCATCTAATGAAAAATTACCACCTTCGAAACCAGCATTATTACAACATTACTTAAGAGCAAAGTGGCAAATAAATGAATGGATTCAAGCAAAAAACAATATTATTTCATCTCTTGATCCATTAACCCATGGTTGGACAATGGAAAATAATTGTTTCGATTTTAATTATTTTGAAGGCGAAACTAGTTTAGATATGTTACAAAAGTATTTCTGCTCATGTACCGGAAAATGTTCTACGAAAAATTGTAATTGTATTTCCTATAATTTAGAATGCTGCGCAGTATGTGCATGTACACCAGATAATTGTAAAAATGTTAAAGACGACTCTATTGAAGACAATGAAATCAGCTTATTAGATGGAAATCCTGTTGCTGTTGATGAAAATTTTCAAATTATTGACAATGAAAACGATGTATAATTAATATTATATTTTAATTTTATTATATTTTTCAATGAAAATTAATTATATATTGATTTAAAATTTGTAATGCTACTTAAGTTTGAAATTTATATTATCTTTTTATTCTTTCTGGGTAGAAAATTTTCATGTTGTGACTGACTGTATGGGACTTGCCTATGCCATTAAAAAAAAATTATATATTGCTTAATGTATTTCACTGTAATAAAACATTCAATAATATATTAATAGAAAAATTACATTATTATAGCATTGTAAAAAATTAGTTTTAATTGTTTTAATTATAATATGTCTATATAAAAATAATTAGAAATATCTTTTTTTTTTAATAAATTGTACGTAATATTTGTATTGAATTAATTTTTTAAATTTAAACAAATATTTCTACGTGCCGCACGCCTGTATCGCCGTAACCGCTGTACACACTTAGCGGTAGACTGCTCGAAAGGCATATTCGAAATATTTGGGTCCACGTTTTTAGCAAGATAGAAAAAAATTATCCTTGTCAAAATATTCTAACTTGTACTCGACGGTTTAAAGATTATAAAGCTATTTGTAGAATTGCAATTCATTTAGTAGTTTTTTAGAAATAAAATCCCAAAAATCACTAATTAAGGCATTTTTTCAACAAACAAATGCAAATAACTCGAAAAGGAAGCATTTTTCGAAAAATTATCAAGAGAGAAAAAGTGTTTATTTTAATGAGATACACCTAAAAAAATTAATTCCGAAGCAATTCGGTGAAATTGCTTTTTTGTATTAGTTATTATTGTTAATAACAATTGCCGGCCCACTTGTAAAAATTAAAAAAAAATACATTTCATCTTGGAAAAATATATAGAATCGAATAAAAAACGTTTGGTGCATTAGAAATGCAAAAAGAATTTTAGTCGGTATATTCTGTTTCTAAGCGTCTTGTGAGGGGTAAACCGCTCGCCTACAAGTGGTGGTATGAAATAACTTTAAAACTATATGACTATAACATAAGTTGATTACAAGTTACGTAAAAACAATATAATTATAAATTATATGGACTGTTTTGCATATAAAAAGTATGAAAATGTCTTACTTGACTCCAGGAATGTCAAGTCCTGAATTTGTTAATAAAATTCTTTGAAGTCGACGGGCGAAATCTTTCACAGCTCTCTATAATAGCATCTATGTTAGCAGGTTGGGAAGAAACTGAAATTTTTAAAATGTTTTCAACATTCTCACTAGTTAGCCTAGATCTGTACTTGTTTTTTATGAACTTCAGCTTACTAAATGTAGATTCACAGACATATGTAGATGCAAAAATACACAAAATTTTCTGAGCACAGTCAATTAACACATTAAGTGCCAAACTATATTTTGCGATTGGGTCCGTGGCACCGTAAAAATTTTATGGCTGAATCGTATTTAGATCATATTTCTAGGAACATGTTTATAGAAAAAAAAATAATAATAATCATTAAGATTAAGCCAATTAAAAGTGTGAATAAAATATATACACGCGGCGCCTGATTAAAATATATAAGACTACGCCCGTGTATAGGTATTATGCATACCACAGCTGGACGGTCAAAATTGCACAGACTTGCACTTTTTATGGTCATTTATATTTTACAGGGCACAATTTATTGTTGGATTATAGTTTGGGTACTACGTTTGTTCTGAACAGTGTGTTCTTGAGCGAGAAATAGCAGTATTTGTTGTAAAAAGATGTCTTACAAACGTGAGAAAGCAGAAAGGCAAAGACTGGAACTACTGATGGAGGAATGTTTACAGGAGATAAACAATATGGACATGAGTGATGAAGAATTAGTTGATTCTGAATCAGATACGAGCGGTATGGAGCCATTTCCTGCCGATTTTGATGATGATCCCGATTATACCGAAAATGAAAACATTGAAATTTCCGATTCACAATCAGAGGAAGAAGTTCTTCAAGTGAAAAGACGAAAAGTTGCATCAACTACAAATCATGCATGTTCCTCGAATTCAGATGTCAATGTTCCTGAAAATGTACCACAAGTGTGGGGACCAATCATTAAAAATTTTAAAAATGTAGTTTTCAATAAACCTGTAGGAGTTCCTGATAAAATAACCATTCAAATTCAAGGTAAAACTGAATTAGACTCATTTCAACAATTCGTAACTGATGAGATATTTGAACTAATGGTTTTGCAGACAAATATTTATGCCGATCAAAAAATTGTAGAAAAAATTACGAACGAAACCATTGGTCCACAATCAAGAATAAATGAATGGACTCCAACAGATATAGCCGAAATGAAAAAAATTTTAGGAGTCATCCTCTGAATGGGACTCGATCGAAAACCAACCCTAAAAGATTATTGGAAACGATCTTTGCTCTACAAAAATAAAATTTCAAGTGTTATAAGCCGAAATCGCTTTGAGCTACTACTACAAATGTGGCATTTCTCCAATAATGAGAAGTGTCCTCCAAGAAGTAGGCTGTATAAAGTTCAACCCCTACTTGATATTCTAAATAAAAATTTCAAAATGTGCATGGAACCCGGTGAAAACGTATATATTGACGAAAGCATGATTCCTTTTCGAGGACGAATATCATTTCATCAATATATAAAAGGGAAGAAACACAAATTTGGGTTTAAAGTTTTCAAGTTATGTCTAAAGGGTGGCTATACATACCATATGAAGATTTATTATGGACTAGATAAAATTATAGGTATACCCGTAGCCAATACAATAGTTCTTAAACTTATGGATGGACTTCTGGGAGATGGCCGTACACTGTTCGCTGATAATTGGTATAATAGCGTCGGATTAGCTAAAGAACTAATTGCAAATAGTACACATTTGGTCGGCACATTACGAAGTAACCGCAAGGAAAATCCAGTGGCAGTTGTCCAAAAAAAACTTAAAAGGGGTGAAATTTATGGAGAAGAGAAGGATGGTATAGTTGTAGCTAAATGGAAGGACAAAAGAGACATTTTATTTATAAGTACTAAACACGGAGATGAAATAACGGAGGTTAGTGCAAGAGAAGGAGGTGTCCAAAATAAACCTACTGCTATTTGTTCTTTACTCTACTGCTTTACGAAAAACAATTAAATGGTTCAGAAAAATTGCAGTTGAGGCCTTAACAGGTACTGCTGTAGTTAATGCCTGGATTTTACATAATTCAGTACGTGATAGCCGTATGTCAATTACAACATTTAGAGAAAATTTGTGTTTGCAGTTACTAGGTGTCGACAATATTTCTACAACTACAGACAATAATAGACTAGAAAAACATGAACTGAAGGCGACAGAAAAACGGAAGCGGTGTAAAATATGTTACACTCGTTTAGCAGGACAACATAACAGAACATATGCAGCTGCTCACAGCAAACAAGTGATATATATCTGTCCAGCATGTCCGGACAAACCACCTATTTGTATAGACTGCTTTTTCAATTCTCATGTGTGTAAACCAAAATAATTGATATATCTAATATTTTTTTATTTACGAGTTTTTATTTGATGTCAGTATTCACTGAAATGTTTTTTATAATCTTTTTTTTTTTGTTTTTAGAATGTGTAAATTTGTTTTATTTTGAACTACTTTTACCTAATTTGTAATTTGTACACAATAAACAAATTATCAGTACAAACATAGATACTTTACTTTAAAATTAATAATTTTTTACTGTAATAAAAACGTCCCAACAAAACTGTAAAAAAAATTATTGACAAAACCAATTTATCTGCCAATTTGATATGATGTAATGTAGCGCCGCACCAATACATATCCCATAAGATACCTAGGTTAACTGTGCAGAAATCGCATACACACGGCCTACAATACAGCTATGCCTCGTGAATAAAATCTATACACACGGCGCCCTGGACCCGACTATTGTGTATATATTTTATACACAAAGCGCTTAACGTGTTAAGTTAGGAAATTTGTCATTTTCAACTGCTTCCCAAAACTTATAGTGAGCCTTTTCCTTCTTTTTTCTTCAAAAATACTTTTGAGCTTTGTATCATTCTGAAGATCAATTAACTCATTTTTCAAATCCCTAGCTTCGTCGGATAATTCTGATATAGCACGCGAAGAAGAAGAAGTATTTATCATTTAATAATAAAACTATACATCATGTATCAAGCAATTATGAAGAAAGTCATATGACTTTCGTCTTCATGCAGTATAATAGAACTTAACGAGGAACAAAAATATATCCCTTACGATTTATTAAGCAGAAACTCGAAAGAAGTGTATACCTAAAGTTAAGTGTTAACATTGTTGCGAAGTGCGAAGTAGGTATATAATAAAGAAAATTGTATCATGTTCAATGTTCATGTTTAACATTAACTATTTTTAGTATTTAAACGAGTTGCGTCTAAAATTGAATATTAAACAGTAACAGTATTTTTACTGTGGAGTCCACATAGTACAACAACTCACTACAATTAAGCGAAATTTGTAATAAACTAGGCGCTAACTAGAGATGCGTGCGTTTGCGCTGTTACTTTTTCGCTGTTACATATACCTCGGGTTGATCAGAATAAGGGAGGGTTATATTTGTAATATAAGTTAATATATCTTTTTTTTTCCTAGGTTAATGACACTGGCAAAGCCAAAAGACCAGTCATGTTTTCTCATAGTTCTATCATCCATTTCCATTGTTTACATTATAAACATATTAATAGTATATACATGTTAAATTGGGATACAATAATTTTAGTGTGTTAGTAAATGCCTAAATAATATTTTGGTTACTTATTTTCATTTTTATTGTTTTTTTTATATAAGTCTATATAACATTGTAACTTTTCTTTTATTTTTATTGTTAATTTCTTTTTATTATTTTTTTTATTGTTTAGTATTATTCATTTATTGATTTTTTTCTGCTTACAAAGTAATATTAGTAGATTTTACATACTGATATATGATGTTGTAGATACTATTATCCTCTAATGTCAATAAATTTGAAACATTTATTGGAAATTTTATTTTGCAAGATATTAAATTTTGATAAAAATTCTCAATTTCTATTTTTTTTAACGGACATTCTAAAAGAATATGTTGTAAATCGGCAATTTCTTCACATAGACATTTATTATTATCTAACAAACCTATTTTATACACTGGACATATAGACTAGGCGGGATCTGTAGAAATTCAGACCATAATGGACATTTTCCATAGGAAGCTATTTTTTTGCTAGAATCCCTTCAGGATGTGCCCAATATCGATAATCACGATATGCGCCAGTTGCAAACCCTGTGCTAAATTTTTTATTTAACAAAATCTGAAAACAATTGAAAATTGCTCATTTTTTTGCTCCTATTTTCGTTTATAATTCGGAAAATATTGATCCTAGAGAAAAAATTATTAGAAGTTAAAAGTTTCGTTATTCAATTTTACACAATATTTCGTTAGCTAGAAATTGAAAATTTAATGTTTGTTGTTGAAAAAATAGCAATAATTGGAAAAAAAGTACAAAAAAATGAAGTTAATCCTTTAAATGTTTTCGACTTTCTAAACTTGACTTACAAGCTCCATATTCCGCCTAGAAAAACTTTTTAATATGTTTAAAACGTGTGCTAAATTTTGTTAAGATCGGTCAGATAGGTTTTGCATAATAATTTTGCAATCCAGCCTACTGGAAAAAATAGCAAATTTTCAAATTTATAGTAGGCCCTAAATAAGGCTTCCAGATAGTTGCAAATTTTTTTACATATAAAGGAAGGCTCAAACTTTTAAACGCTTTTTGTAAAATTCAAATCGGTTCACTAGGAGAGCCTAGAAATTTTTTAAAAGTTTTAAACATTTTTTAGGCTTATAAACAAATTGAATAACTTAACGAGCTTTAAACATATCCTTCCAAAAAAAGAAAAAGACTTTAAAAAAATTATTGAAGATTGAGTCAAAATAAAGTTTATTTATGAAAAAAAAATTTTTTTTTCGTTCGCCTTTGTTTTAACAATTTAAATTATTTATTAACAATTTATAAATACATATTTGTTTACTAAAAGTAACAATTTACTTCAATGTATAAATTGCAAGCTCAAAAAAAATGCATGAAGAAAAAATGCAAATACTTGTTTAACATACAATTGTTTATTGCAAATTTCCCAATTTGCAATTAAAAATGGTATTTGAAAATATGATATTTATAATCCTTGTCGTCCGAGACAGCGATTAAAAAAAAAAGAGCCAAATTGGTTAACAAGAAGCCAAGATAATGCAATTTTTAGCGCGCGCTATGATTTTGCGCACATTTCGAGTGAATGTCCCCCACCACCACCTCTCATGCATTCCGAGCAACATTTTACGCGAAAACGGTTTTTTATTTGTCTTTTTTATGGATGTTGCCATGAAGCGCATTACGTAAAACTTTTGATATAAAAAGTACTTAAGAAGACGAGGGTATTTGTTTAAAAACGAGCCCTCTATCACTTATGGTTACACGGCAAATGTATGCCAACTTTGACCTTTAATATCTCGGCAACCAGTAAGCCTAATGTATCTTTTTTTAAAAGAAGCATCTTTTAATGTTCTTTAAGTGTATAAATTTTGAAATTGAAATGTTTAAAGCTCGTAAAGTTATTCAATTTGTTTATAAGCCTAATATATATAAAAAATGTTTAAAACTTTAAAACAATTTCTAGGCTCTCCTAGTGAACCGATTTGAATTTTACAATTTTACAAAAAATGCGTTTGAATGTTTGAGCCTTCCTTTAAGTGTAAAAAAATTTGCAACTATCTGAGAGCCTTATTTAGGGCCTACTATAAATTTGAAAATTTGCGATTTTTTTCCAGTAGGCTGGATTGCAAAATTATTACGCAAAACCTATCCGGCCGATCTTAACAAAATTTAGCACACGTCTTAAACATATTAAAAAGTTTTTCTAGGTGGAATATGGAGCTTGTAAGTCAAGTTTAGAAAGTCGAAAACATTTAAAGGATTAACTTCATTTTTTTGTACTTTTTTTTCCAATTATTGCTATTTTTTCAACAATAAACATTAAATTTTCAATTTCTAGCTAACGAAATATTGTGTAAAATGGAATAACGAAACTTTTAACTTCTTATAATTTTTTCTCTAGGATCAATATTTTCCGAATTATAAACGAAAATAGGAGCAAAAAAAATGAGAAATTTTTAATTGTTTTCAGATTTTGTTAAATAAAAAATTTAGCACAGGGTTTGCGACTGGCGCATATCGTGATTATCGATATTGGGCACATCCTGAAGGGATTCCAGCAAAAAAATAGCTTGCTATGGAAAATGTCCAATCCAAAACAGATCCCGCCTAGACTAATAGAGCATGATTGCATCGCATTCGACTTATTATCCGAATAATTGAACGATTACGTGTATTCTCAAACCTTGGTTTGTCCCGTATTTTTGGTTGTATATTCTTAAAAAACTGTCCTTTGTCTCCACATTTATATTGTATCTGCCACTTTTCCGTAAGTTCCTTTCGAAAAATTGGAATAAAATCAGATTCTGGTATTTTTAATCTGAGTATTCTTCCATTTTTCGCACCATCTTTTGCTAAAGAGAGTCCACTTCTTCATTTTCTTCTATACCTGAATAGTTTTTTATTCATAATATATAAATTTGTTTTCCTCTACTTAATACATTTTGATACAATTCCAAAATATCAAGAAGGATGTAATTTAAATTAGGATTCAAACACAGATTATTAAGTTTTTCTACCGAACTTTTAGAGTCTGTAAATATGGCAAATTTATCCTCTTCTTGTTCTAAACACAGATTAATTGCTAATTTTATGGCAATCAGCTCAGAACTAAAAATTGACATCATATCTGACAGTTTGTATATTAGATTAATATTTTTGGAAGGATAATAAACTGCACAGCCAACTCCATGTTCCGATTTAGATCCATCAGTATAAACTTTTTCATATTCTTTCCATTTTACTATACAATCTCGATAATATTCTTTTTGTATAATAATATATAAGTGACATAGAAATCCGAACACCCAGTTTAAATGATTTTATTTTAATAAAATTTTGTATAAGTACTTAATGAAGCATAATAAGTAAATGATTAAAATTTCAAAATGATTGCAGTGCTTTAAAGCCCTTTTACCTTTAATAATGTGTGGATGCACCCCGATGTGTTACGCATTCTCCAACGCGCTTAGGCATGCTTCTGATCAGGTGGTCAATGTCCTCTTGTGGTATCTCATTCCAGGCAACCACCAACTCCTCTCGAAGTGCTTGTAGAGTCTAAGGAGGACGTTGCAAATTGAGCAATCTTCTACTCATCATATCCCACACGTGCTCAATTGGGGATAAGTCGGGAGATCTTGGTGCCATGCTAACAATGTGACATCATTATGTTGAAAGAAGTCTATTGTGACTCTTGCAACATGTGGTCGGGCGTTATCTTGTTGGAAAGTTGGATTTGCCAGGGTGTCAAGATAGGGTAAAAGGTGGGGTTCTAGAACTTGTTGGATATAACGCTGCACATTCATGTTACCTCTGATGAAGATTAAAGGTGACCTCGAATCATAAGCTCTAGCACCCCAAACCATAACTCCAACAGTGTGATGAACATGTCTTTCAACAAAAAACTGTGGATTCCTCCTTTCACCACGTCGCCTTCTGACCCTCGCTCGACCATCGTGCATGCCTAAACAAAATTGAGACTCATCACTAAAGACAATACTGTTCCATTCCTGATTCCAGAGTGACCGTTCTCTGCACCACTGAAGGCGATTACGGCAGTGTTCTGGAGTTAAAGGGAGGACCCAGTGTGGTCGATATGAAAACAGGCCAAAACTTCTCATTCGTCGGTAAACACTTCGCATGCCAATAGGTCTTCCGTGTTCTGTAAACCATTTATTTGCAATGGAGCTGGTAGAGGAGAAACGGTCTGTTAAGGCCAATAATCTTAGACGGCGATCTTCACGGTCTGTTGTTCTACGGCGGCGTCAAGTGCCCCTTGCTCTTTGCGTACGGCCTTCTTGAAGCCATGCCTGACAACACCTAACCACAATGTCTACACTTCTTTGCACTCTAACTGCAACTTCCCGAAAAGAAAGTCCAGCTTCTTGAAGTCCCATTATACGGCCCCTATCAAACTCACTAAGTTGACGAAATCGCACAGGTCTCCGTACTCTAGGCATCGTAACCAATCGTAAAGAATGTCAAGAACCACAATCCGCCAAATTTGGATCTTTACTGCGGCTGAAGTATTCATTTTTAGATTGTTAGTGAATTTAAAAACAAAAAGTGTAAAAACCGGAATGTCCAACTGATAAGGCTAAAAACTTTATCACTTGTTTTTTTCAGTAAGATAAATAAATTACACCAAATTTTATTGAAATAAAATCATTTAAACTGGGTGTTCGGATTTCTATATCACTTAGTATATATATATATATTCAACCGATTATACAGACCCGAAACGCATAGGTATACCGACGTTACCAGTCCAAAATTGACGTTACCAGACCCGCAAAAGGGTCTGGCAACGTTTTCTTCGTTATTTACATATCATATGCATCCCCGTACATGCCACTAAATTTTTAGAGAATTTTATTTGGGACTGGTATGACGGTTACACACCACATTATACACAGTTTTAGTTCAAATAATAATTGTGAAGAGGGAGCGCAGGTCATTTCTGTATATCGTATATAATTTAAATTCCTTCTTACAACCTCTAAGACTTTCTCAGGCCCAAAAAATGGCAACGCTGTATGTTAGTAGTTACTGTTATTTAAATATTTTTAAAGGTATCAAATATCAAATCATTACTCATCCGTACATACTACAGACTACCGACACGTTTTAAGATCCTACGTTGTTAAAACGATTATTATAGGCACATTCGAAACGATTAGATAAAGTAATTATATAATATACTTATTATACTTGCTGTCATATACTTTTTATTTTTAATTTATAAGACTTACTTATTTAAGAAGACAAAAAAAACGCATCAACCTCTCAGGGTTATTAGTGTTACAATAGGTTTTATACAATTAATAGTTTTACATGTAGGTTTCAGTAATAATATAAATAATTAAATTTCGTTTAGTAAATTGATGTCCTTTAGGGAATTAAACAGTTTTTGGAGGTTACTGTTCCCATTGAAGGCACTTTTAAGTGAGGTCGGGATGCAATGTTTCTTTCGTTCACTTTTATATTTATCGTGTTTTACAGATAAGTCAGAGTTGCAAATTTCACAAAGTGGCTTGTTTCTTCTCTTCAGCAAGCATTCGTGTGTGATTTTCGTATATCCGATATACAAACGTGTCACTATCACTTGTTCTCTTCACTTCCTTGATTTTGATTTCCATGGTTGTCCACTTTCGTTTATTCCTAGTAATTTACTTGGGGTACTTTTCATTTGTCTTGCCAAGTTCTTGTAATCTTGTTTGAAATGAGTTTTTATCTGTGTGTATCGTAATAATAAATATTCTTGATTTTGGATTACTTGTAGCATTTTTAACTGGCGCGTCAACATTTTCGTTTCCTTTTATTCCTTTATGTGACGGGAACCACAAAAATTTCAACTCAGTATTTTCGTCCAGGATTCTTTTAAGCTCTATTTTAATGAGAAGTAGAAGGGGATAGTTGCAATAAAGCTGTTGTATGGCTTTAAGCGAACTAAGAGAGTCACTGATTATTATCCTTTTTTGCTTATTTTTCTGATGTATGTGAATAATAGCTTGTAAGATGGCAAATAATTCAGCAAAGAAAATAGTGGTGATGTCTGGTAATTTAAAAGAGGCTGAGAATTGTTTTGAGTACACAGCAGCTCCTACTCCTTCGTCGTTTTTTGAAGCGTCGGTATCAATTTCATTCACACCACTATTTGAATTTATTATATGATGGAATTCTTGTTGTATGATAGTTGTTAAGGTTTCTGCTTTGT
This sequence comes from Diabrotica undecimpunctata, assembly GCF_040954645.1. Classification (NCBI taxonomy): domain Eukaryota; kingdom Metazoa; phylum Arthropoda; class Insecta; order Coleoptera; family Chrysomelidae; genus Diabrotica; species Diabrotica undecimpunctata. Next base: position 12,802,965 of record NC_092807.1, read on the forward strand.
TGAATTGTGCTAGGCTAAGATCGGATTTAGGTAAAGGTATTTTCCAAGGTGAGGGGATGGGAGTGAAGGATAGGTCATAGTTGTTTGGGAATTGAAAATTGGTGTTGACTAAATGTTTTTATACTGTGATAAAAGGGAGGATCTGTTCGAGAAGTTTAATCAAATTTAGTTGAGAAACGGTCAGCAAATACATTGTAAATTACAAGTTTGTTTTGGTTTGCCGAAACTGCAGCGGCATAACATAGACTTAGGTATTGCCTTCTGTGGGAGATAGGGAGTTCTCCAGATTCACAACAAAGGCTTTAAATCGGGCTAAAATGGTAGGCCCCAAGAGAAATTCAAATAGTTATATTGTAAATAGTATCTAAAGTTTTAAGTAGTGTTTTTTTGGCCAAGTTGTATACAGTAGACCCGTAATCTAATTTTGAGTGAATTATAGCTCTGTATATGTGAAGTAAGTATGAGTAGTCGGCTCCTCAGTTCTTAAAAGCAAGTGATCGTAGTAAATTTATCCTAGGTTGGCAGGATTTCTTCAGGTATTGTATAATTGATTTCTACGTTAGTTTACGATCAAAAATCATTAATGAGAATTTAATTGAGTGTTCAAAGAAATTTTCTCTTGTAGTTTAATCTCTGTTGTTCTCAGATGCATAGATGGCTATTATATTCAGAGGTTTGTCTTCTACTCTAATTTTTACTGCTACTATTCGTTCGAAGACTTATTTACGTTCATGTACATGGTGTAAAAATTGTATGTATTATGTGGTTTATTGTAGTGCACATATATCTATATTTTTTTCTAATAGCTCTTTCGTAATTTCTTGTTCTCGAGTGTTTAAGAGATTTTACGTTCAAAGTACCGATTCGAAGTATATTTTTTTTTTCGAAGTTTTTCATAAATTCGTTGTCCTTTTTCTCGCGTTGGTCGTCGTCGTTAAATCAGTCCTGTTCCGAGGCATAATCCTGTTTCTATGAGCTGTATGGGTTTAATATCTATCAGTAGGGTGCTAACCTGGCTGTAAACCCCCTCCTCCTTTATCCGGGCTTGGGACCGGTAACAATTCTGTTACTTTAAATGGGTGTTGTTGTAAGTATTTAGTAGGCATATAAAATTATGATTCTTTTAGAAGTTCTCTATCATTTTGCTTTTATAAAACTTGCATTCTGAGTCCTATATTGTATTGTGGTCATTAAAGTTGCCAACGAGAATGATTTTACATCAACAGCTTCAATGTTTGTGATTGAAGGCAGACGAAGAACAATTAAATTATTTAAAATAAAAATTAAGGCAGCGTCGCCACTGGCTTTTGTAAATGTCGTTCCGGGCTGTCGTTCTTTTGGAGGCTACCATTTGGTAGATTTCAACAGTTTTAAGGTATGGATTATGGAAATATTTGAGGTTTTTTTCTAAAGACACAATACATTTGATAAAAATATTCGAAATTAGCCGCTATTATTAAATATTAAGAGAATAATAATAAAAAAGGGGAAAAGATAGGAAAATACTTAATAGAAGTAATTTTGTGACTGTTGGGAGAAGACCGAATCTTTATCCATCACTTGGGTGCTCTAATGTTTGTTATGTTACGATAGATTTAGTATAAGTCTCAAATTTTTTAGATTTTGGGTTATCTTTGATTTTGGTTTGTAATCAGGAAAATATGTTTTTTATTGATCGCTTTATAGGTAAGGGTAAGATAAATCTAAAACATGTTAAAAAGGAAGCCTTTAACGTTAAAGTCGATTTTATAGCTTCTTCCTCGGGGTTGTCTTTGTTGAACGTATTCTCGTTATAAAAAGCAACGGCCTTTTTCGTTACAATAAGCTTTAGGTACTAAAAAATCTCCCACCAAATTTTACTAACATGAAAAACCACAAAAAAAATTAAAAAAAAAAACACAAAATCCAAAAAAAAAAATTAAAAAACACAAAAATTCACAAAAAAATTATAAAAACAAAAAAGGCAACGGGAGAGGCCACCCCGATCTTCGAGACTGCAACTTGGACGCTGACCAAGGTGCAAGCTCGAGGATCTTCGCTTTTACACTACTCTGCATAACATCACATTAAGAGATCAGATGATAACGGGAGAAAGTCGCTTAACGACACCTCGTGTAATTATTAGGCTACATTTATGGGCACCTTCATTACCCAGAGTGCGCATAAATATAGTAAGTTCGCAGTAACCTTGAAAAAGCAGTCAGCCCTTATGAGAAATCACCTTCAGTGCTCATAAGGGAGGGAGGGGGTTTGACTGCGAAAGCGAAAGCGTTACAATAAAATTTTCACCCAATCTTAATAATCTTCTTTGATAACTATCGTTCCTTCCTCAGTTAATTTGGAAAATGATTCTGTGTTTAATTTTATAATTTTTTTAATGTATTTAAATGGTTCTCTGGTGTCGGTGGTGACATAAGTTCAGGCTTATTTAAAATGCTTATTTAATTTGCTTTAATTTTTATATGATAGGTATCAATTTTATATTGTTAATTTTTAGTTTCCTACATTGGTCAAAATGATTATTTATTTTATATATGATATTAGCTCGAAATATAAGTTAAATTAGATACTATTTTACTGCTGTTTTTCCATTGGAGCAAAATCTTTCAAATATATTTATTTGAATCATTAAATATCTATTAGTATTTTCTAATTTTGCGTATGGAATACAAATCACTTAAACAAAATGTAGTAAAATATTTATCCTAAATGTAAACTATCGTGACATTGCAGGTGTGTAATAATAACTAGGAGCTGTTTTATAATTTATTTATTTTTAAATTGTCGACATTTACTTAAGACAAAACAAGATTTAAATATATAATAAAATCAACATTTTATATAAAACAAAATGTAGTGAAATTCTAAAATATTAGTTTTATACAAATTGCATCACAATGAACAATAAAAGTTAAAAAATTATTTTAAACGATAGGTGTTATAAACTAAAGTTTTAATTCTGATCCAGTCCTTTTCTTCAAATAAATTTAAATTTAAATTTATAAAAGCCATACATTCCTGTTTTTTGGCGCCTTTTTGTTTATTACATATGTAGCAAAAAAAGTTAACACAAGTTTTTTGTTTTTTTCTGTCCATTTTTCGCGAGATATTTTTTTATGCAAAGGCTCATTCTCAGTAATAAGGTCAGTATTCTCCCTTTGCAAATTTCTCCACTTTCACATAACTGTAAAGGGATTTGTACACTAAGGCTCTGTTCTTGACCTACTTTAGAATTCGCATTATTGGTTTTTTGACCAGGAGCTCCCAATTGAACATTTTTTAGATAATATTACACCTTGGTTTCCTGATCTTCGATTGGTAATTTATTTAATATCTAGAAAAAAAAGTTTTACTTTTTAAATAAAAACGTTAGTACTTGCACACTAATATGAGTTCATATTTTCATAAATATAAAATTAACGGAACTAATATTTTCATTAAAAATCAGGAATATACAAAATTTTTTGGAGTTTACTCTCTAAGAATTAATTGTCATATAAGGCCCCCTTTATGGAAATTTTTTAAAGAGTGAAATTTATAAACGCGTTATGCTTTTCTGCGTGACGTATCTTGGGAAGCGTTCACAATTGTGAATACATTTCGATTTTAAAATTTTATTTTTCCTTCGTTTACATTTATTACACCTAATTAATTATTAATATTACTTATAATAAATATGCATATCTATAAGTGTTTTACAGAAACGATGCAAATGAAGACCTAGCTGAAGTGAAGACGCGTTTTGACAGGGTTGAAAGTTTGTTTTCGGAAATTAAATATTAATAGTTATAAGTTTTTATTTTCATTTGAATCCATATTATTATTTAATAGATTTTTAATTTGTCAAAGAAATATCAAAAAACATAATCATTAAAATATGTTTCTTAAAACACGTCAATGTCTAGGCTCAATAATGTAGAGTACTAGATTGCAATTTTTTATTTTAGCTTAGTACAATACATTAAATATGAAATATTTACTAGCAAATAAAAAAAATAGAAAAAGAAAGTGTTTTTAATAAATACCAGTTAATGAATATAAAATACAAAAATATCTTTAGTTATTTGTTAGGCGTTCTTAATTTCTTTGCACCTTGTTTTATAAAGTTCTTATTTTCCACTCACATTAATAAATTTTATATTCGTATTGCATTTTAAATATAATAAGAAAAAACGTTTCAATTCAAAAAGAAAATTCTTTATTAAAATATTATGAAAATTCAAGATGATATTAATAGTGACCAAAATTAATTAAACATATATTATGTATTTTATTTAGATAATGCCAGCAAAACCCTAACATATGAATAGGACTATATCTTTAACTATTATATAAAATGCCTTTATTTACATTATTTGCATATTAAACATATTTTTAAATATCAATATAATAGTTTTTAGGGATAAATTTCAGATGTTTTTCGCAGTATGACACGCATAAATACACAATTTTTCTTTTATTGGTTTTTGAATGGAGCCGGAAAAGTATATTTATAAAAACATAAACAGTTATCACTCCAAGTTTCACTGCTGTGTATTTAATACACAAATCATATGTTCAAGCGATTGAAATTTGAGCTTGTTGGTTAAAATAAACTAAAAATACCTATTGAAATTTAATATTTAAAAAATTTTAACGAACGACTTGACCTTAAACTTGATTTATATTTGAGAAATAAATTGCGAAATAGCGGGAATTTCTGTTTATAGTAACTAAACCTAAAATTGCTGTTCTTTGCGTTTCTTAAATAAATATTGTAGTTAATATTATTAACTCTATTTTTATTAAAAAGTACGTTTACAGAAATAAGCCCCTATAAATGTGTTAATAAAACGATTGTATATACCGTAATTAATCTAGATTAATTGCAATTGATGGCAACTTGTATGCCCGCCATTTGGAGTAAACAAATCCTTTCAGATGTTTTATATAAATTTTAATATTTTATGAACAACTTTCGGTTAAGAAGTCAAAACGTCAATACATAAATATAATTTTACATAAACATATTTTTTAATGTAAACGTGCTCCAAGTCAAAAGTTTTAGAACTAAACCTTTATTTATGTATGTTATATTTAAGCGGGTTCTAATAATTTGTTTTTAGTGGTGTCAAAAAATAATATTGCCTACCTCAGTCGTCAAAGAGCCTGTATTATTTTCATCTTCTGAATTATGAAATTCATATACATCTGTAAAACACTAATATTAGTAAATTATATCACTTATATTATAATATCATCTACCCTTTAAATTATTTTGAGCTAGTTGAACTAACATTTTACTACGTTGGCTCATCTTGAAAAACATATAACGAACTTTAACTTCCGCTAATAACTAACAAGTAAACCTAAAAAGCAAACTACCAATCATTTTAGCGCCAAAAAATTTGGCAACATTGCGGGGACTGGGTCCGTCCAGTGAATGATACTTTTTCATATATAAGGGTCTGGGAAAACGGTTAAGTTTGTTGGGTCTGGTAAAGATTGTTTACTATCTTAAATTTTTTTTTTATAAATTTTTTTACCCCTCTCAAGTTCCCTTGAATTAATACAATAAAATCACCTAAAAAATACAATATATACTTCTTTTAACAATATATTTCAACTGGGTCTTAGGTGGTCTGTTAAGTATCTTGGGACTGGTAGAGATAGTTGAATCAATATATATATATATATATATATATATATATATATATATATATATATATATATATATATATATATACAATATATTAGTTTTGAGTTTCTTGAACCGTTCTATATTTAATATAAATTTAGTATTTCTTGGGTTTAGGTTCAATAAAATATATATTACAACTGTGGAACTAGATTTTAATTTCCAATGCAATCAACGTTTCGGCAGGAAACCCTTGCCTTTGTCAAGATTCTAAAATGTACATGTATAAGACAAACAGTTATTGTAAAATATGTATATATATGACTTACCAAAACGTAAAACGAAACAAGTTGATATCTGATATCTCATGGTTTACTGTCATTAGTATATAATTATTTTTATATGAGCGTATCATTGATGTTTTCGAAAGAGGTAAAATGGAGATACGTTATGACTTTAAGAGCTTTTTATGGTGTTATATTTATTATTATTTAAATCAGATTGAAATATATTTGGTTGTCAGTTTGGTTGTAATATAAATTATATATAATTCGCAAGTCTCTATCATACAAGCCCGCTTCTTTCAAGATTAGATATGAGCCTGTCATGTTTTACTCTATCAAATGCCTTTTTGTAGTCGATAAAACAAATATATACACTACAGTTGACATCCCTGCACCTATGAACAAGCACTTCTGGATAAGTCTGGTTATGTCCTTGACTTAACTTCCCAATAATCTATCTTACCAATGTTGGTTTTTTATGCTGCCGTTTCTTCATCATATAACAGTATCGTCTATATATTTGTTTTCTTTCGGGATCTTTAATATTTAGCCAATTATTATATAATTCTTTTTTTTTGTTTCACAATGTCTTCTAATTCGTCATTCCACCAATAATTTCTATTTCTTTTGTTTATGTTCTCTTCTCCTAAAACTTCTTTTGTCGCCGTTTTGTTGCCATGCAGATACGTTTTTAAAGCGTATATTTCTTCTGGTGTACCTACAGGTAGATTTTACAGGTATATTACCATACAGGTTTTAGTCATACAAAACATTACACTATCGCTCGGAGTATACTAAAAGAACTGCTACAAAAAGTCTTAGACTAGCCCATCTCTAATGTTACCAAGAATCGGAAATTCTTGGCACCGACCGATAGATTCATATTTCATTTAAATGTGATTGAAAAACGCATTTCAAGGTCCTCAACCATGTACTACATTAGAATTTTCTTGCAGTTGTGGTGTCACTTCCTTGAGAGCAAATGTTATTATGCATTGCATATCGAATAAGTTTATGTGTTAAATCGGTAGATTAAATAGCAGATAAAGAAAATCTAAACTTAAACTAAAATAAAAACAAAGAAACGGTTTTTTTATTTTAATATTGGAGGCTTATAAAGTAAAGCAGTGAGGTTTTTAAACTTTGACAAGATATAGGTATCATATCTTTTCTTTGTTCCGCTAGATTTCTTCTCAGTGCCTTAAAGATTTCCTTGATTATTCGTGTATATTCTGGTGGGTCTTTCTGTTCGATTCGTCGTTGTTTTTCAGTAATCTTTTGTGTGTTGTCTTGACTTGAATTAAACCTATAGCTATAAATCTAGCATATAAATCTATAAATTATCTAGCTATCAATGTAAATTATAGTGTAAATCTAAGATTAACTTTAGATAATCACCTAAAATTTACAAAACATGTTAATACCTGTGAGAGTAATAAATTTCTCTGTTTAAAAACAATTTATTATAACAGGTACTGCCTACCTAACATCTAAAATATCGTAAGAAGACGTCATTGAACCTATTTCTCACAAATTAAAACTAAATCTCTAATTCAACACGGAAAAGAGAAGGTTGTTACACAAAATCATCAAAAAACAATTACCAATATATGTTTTTAATAAAATCGCATATAGGACTGATATACACAATATCAACAAAAGATCCACACATACAATTACAGCTCGACCGCATCGTACGTAACAATTCAAACATTCATTTACATACCAAATATTAAATGTATACAATGGATTAACAAAAGAATTAAAATTAAAATCGATCGTTCCTTTTTAAAATCTGTTACAATATAAATTCCAGGGCGGATCTGTGAAAAACGACTACGTTTGGATGTGAAGGGGGGCATTCTGATTTTTGTAGAAAGTTGTGTAATAGAATAGAATAGAAATATGCTTTATTGTCACTGAAAATTGTACTGTTTTATGAACAAAGCTTACAAAAGTCAAAAAAATAACAATTCAAATTTACTAAAATTACACTCATGGACAAAAATATCGAATATTTTGGAATTTTCCAATTTTTTTTTTGTAGTCACTATTATTTCAAAATAATTTTAGATTATTGATAATACTCATATAGTGGGCTGATGTACTCAACTTGTTTGAGATATTTTGATATTTATGTTGAAGTTTATTCAGTGGTTAATGTCATTCGTACATTTCATCATAAAAAACCTTCTTCACGTAAAGGAAAAATCATACTAATTCGGTTATTTTTAGTTTAATTTATTAAGTTTAATTAAATATTGTCTTCATTTAACTAAGTTTAAAACAAGTATCCCATCAATTCGACACTGCGATGAAGCCCAAGTAGCACATATTGTAATTTTGTACCAGGAAGGATATGCACAAAAAGGTATCGCACGACGTCTCAGCAGAACTGAATCTATAGTTTTTAATACTCTAAAAAGGTACCGCGAAACAGGAAATTTTGTACGAAGGCCTGGTCAAGGACGCCCAAGGAGCACAGCCGCAATTGATGACCGTTTTTTGGTTCTTAATTCTACACGAAATCGTTCATTGACATCGATGCACCTCAGAAATGAGCTATTAAATGTTAGACAAGTTAATGTGAGTTCACAAATAGTTAGACGAAGATCAAAAGAAGCAAACTTAAAGCCCAGACTCCCCACCAAAGTTCCACGTCTCCTCCAAAATCATAAAGCTCGTCGTTTGGAATTTGCAAGAACACATATTAGGTGTTAGGCAAGGTATTAATTAGTTGGGAGATACGTACCGCACTTGTGAAAGTGATTGTATGGATGACTGGTGATTTTTACGTTTAAAACATCCTGTAAGATCATTTTTGTCATATGTTGGTTACATTGGATATGAAAGATTCACGTTAATGAACGATCATGCTCGACCACATGCTGCTGACATAGTGAGTAATTATCTTGATGAGTTTCAAATTCGAAGATTGGATTGGCCACCGTTTTTAGCCCGGATTTAAATTCAAAAGAGTACATGTGGGATCACCTAAAACGCAGCATACGGCAAAGAAATCCCGTTCCAAATACGATAGAGCAGCTTCGGCTTGCTGCACAGGATGAATGGAATGCAATTGCCCAAGGATATGTCCAAAATTTACTTGCAAGCATGCTGAGAAAGATGCAAGCAGTAATAAGAGCTACAGACTGTTTCAAGTTAAGAATTCACAACTGAACAGATAGGCCAGTGCATTTCTTACGGGCGTATGTTGCCAATAGTTCACGGGACTATGCAGGGCCGGCCGAAATAACCCATTCTTTATTTATATTCAAATTTTTATTTATATTTTCCAATGTTAATCAAATTTATTTTAAAAAGATAGGTACGTATCTATTTAATAAGCTTAACGACTACAATTACTTATAAATATGGTTACATTTTCAGGGAAGTGATTTTAAAGATTATTAGAAAAATGTCTTTATTAGTGGTTAAAATATTAGGTTTTACGCAATTGGTTAATTATTATGGCACAGGTAATTCTGACAGCTTAGGTGTCAACTCTCAAAATTATTTATAAAATATTACTTTCACAATAGTTAATAAATAGAAAGCAATAATAATTAAGATATTGTGCTTAAACTTCCATTATCGGGCAAGCCGGGCTAACAGGCCCTAACAGTAAACAATATTGATTACTTTATAATTGACTATTAATAGTTTTCTAATTCTCTTTATGTACTTAGTCATTCCAAACAATAGTGTCATTTGGAAAGCACATTTGGAAAGCAGACAGATTTATGAGTTATAGATAAATGAGCGGTATGTTTTTCAAAATAGTGTAATTAGGTGAAGTGGAGATTATATGTTTGTCTGTATACATAAGCCCAAACTGCCCGATTACGTTTTTAAATTCTTCTGCCCGGACAAGGGTTAAGGCATAACCATCGCGCACTCAAATCTCAAGTGTAAAAAATTATATTGTTAAAATGGATCCAGTTTTGCCGTTTAAAAGTGGTCAAATTTTACATCTGAGTGCTAAAAAAGTGATCTTAAACGTAGTGAGATACCACATTAATTTGCTTCGAGATGAAAGTCAACGTATTGTATTCGACAAAGTATCCGCGATGACAGGAGTGTCAGTTCGTACGATTCAAAAAATCGTACAGGAAGACAAAGAAGGTGAGCTTTCTGAGGTAAAAACAAACAGAAAAAGAACCCGTTGCCGAAACAACTCCAGAGACTATACTTACGATGAAGGTGTTCGTATCGGCGTTCGTCGAACAGTGCATAGTTTTTTTTTTGAAAACATTCCTCCTACTTTGAATCGTCTTCTGCCAAAAGTGAACCAAGACGAAAACTTGCCAAATTTTACCCGCAGTACAATGTACAGGTTGTTAAAAGACATGAACTTTGTTTATGCAAAACGTGATAAAAGTGCCGTGCTAATAGAACGTCCTGATATAATTGCATGGAGGCATGGATATTTAAGGGCCATTAAACAATATCGGGCTGAGGGCTATGACATTGTGTATTTGGATGAGTCATGGGTCAATGTGGGGCACTCGGTTTCCAGAGAATGGAAAGACAAAACCGTCACCTCGGCAAGAGATGCGTTCATAAAAGGGCTAAGTACTGGACTAAAGCATCCCACTCAGCGTGGACCACGTTTCATCCTTGTCCATGCCGGAAGTGAAAATGGTTTTGTAAACGGTGCTGAAATGTTTTTCCTTGCAAAAAAAAACAGCGCTGATTATCACGACGAAATGGACGGTCCGTGTTTTGAGAACTGGTTTGAAAACAAACTGTTGCCCAACTTAGTTCGAAAAACGGTTATTGTTATGGACAATGCTCCATATCATAGTGTAAAAACCGAGTTGTTGCCTAACCAATCGTGGAATAAGAATAACATTATGGACTGGTTAAGACAAAAAGACATATTTTTTGAAGAAAATTATCTGAAGTGCGAGCTTTTGGAGGTAGTCGCGCAATTTAAACAAAATTTTGATAATTACAAAATTGAAGAACTTTGTAAACAACAAAATAATGTCAAAGTGCTTCGTTTGCCTCCATACCATTGCGAATTAAATCCAATTGAAATGGTATGGAGCCAAGTAAAAAGGCATGTGGCCGTAAATAACAGCACCTTCAAAGCGAAGGATATGGAGGACCTCATAAAAAAAGCGTTTTCAAATGTTACGTCTGATAACTGGAAAAACTATATTCAACATGTAATGACTCTGGAGAAAAAATTTTGGGAAGTGGACGGTCTAATGGAAGACGTAACTCCCATAGTTATAGATTTATATGATAGTAGTGACAATTCCGATTTGGATATGGACGAAGAATGTACATAGTTTTTGATAATTGTAATATTGTAAATATATAAATGTCAAACTAAAAAACCAAATAATTTGTTACATTTCTATGGTTCTGTTGTATTTTTTTTAAAATATACAGAAGTTTTTATTGTTTTTTTATGTTTTTTACTGACACTAATAATATCTACCACAATACTCACTCAATTTGTTCATTAAACAATTAAGAATATTTTTAAGAGTCTGATGATGACCTAAGCCGAAATTTAATAAATAACTGTTGTGAGAAAAAGACATGTCTTTAATTTTTATTTTTCAAAAAAACAAAAAAAATTTAAAGTTACCTAAGTGAAAAAACGTCTAATGTGCAATATAACATGCAGTTCGGCCCTGCTTTTTCGCTGCAACTCCACTACTCTCGCCTATCTCAGTCTATCGGTAGTTCTGGCATCACCGCTTCCCATAAGGCTCCTTTATGAATTCTTAACTTGACACAGACAATAGAGGGGAGAATACTTGTTACTGATCATCCACTTCTTTCAGTTAAAACGACTTGTTTAAGCAATTTAAATTATCATTTAAGTCTAGAGTAAAATAACCTTATTTACCTAATAATAAACATTTATTTTTTTCGCAATTTTCTCCGCAAAAAAACTTAAAATTATTCATTAAACATTGTTAAACTAAACTCTATTTTACAATAAACGACTTGATTGACCAGAATTTATTTTGAAAAAACAAAAATTACAAAATTCCAAAATATTCGATATTTTTGTCCATGAGTGTATATAAATCGTCAATATCACAGAATAAAACAATAAAATATACAATCCATTGCAAAATTTAAATAAATTGCAAATTGCATAATAAAACCTTCTTCTTCCCGTGTCATATCAGAATTATCCGATGTTGCCGATCACCATTGCGAAGGCTTCTCGATCTTCTGCAGTATGGAATAATTGTCCTGCATTTAATATCTGAATCCATTCACGAATGTGGTTTAACCAAGAAACTTGTTTTCTTCCTACACTTCTACGGCCCTCTATTTTGCCTTTAAGGATCAGTGTAATATTTTATATCGACTTCCCCTTACTATATGTCCCAGATAAGACATTTTTCGATGTATAACAGTCTTTAGCAGTTCTCTATCTTTCTTGACGCTCTTTAGTACTTCTTCATTAGTTTTCCTTGCTGTCCAAGGTATCTTCAGCATTCGTCTATGAACCCACATTTCCATTGCTTCAATTTTGTTCATGATCGATACTTTTAGCGTCCACACTTCTGCACTATACAAAAGTACGGACCAAACATAGCACTTAACCATTCTTTGTCTTAGTTCGAAACTGAGATGATTATTGCAAAGAAATGACTTCATTTCCATAAAAATAGTTTTAGTCATTGCTATTCTACATTTTATTTTTATGTCTGGATCTAGTTGGTCCGTTATCACAGTTCCCAATAAAACCTTACGAACTAGTTTACGAATAAGTTTAAGCTACTGCAGGTGATACCCAAATATATATAAAAATACTTTGTTGCTTGTACCTAAACGTACTGTACTTTCTTAATTATTCGTTGAGAAACTCTTCCACTGAATAATTACGTTAAGAGTTAAAATACCGTGATTTTTGAAGTAGCTTTTGCAATGTGTTATTCTACTGAGGCCAAAAAGATACCGTATTGCCCTTTTTGTAATTTAAAAATAGCATCAGATTGGCCAGCTGTACTAGAACCCCAAAAAGGAAGGCCATATCGAAGATGACACTCGAACAAAGAAAATAATATGTTATTTTGGAAGATGCTAAATTCATTTCCTTCGAAATAGATCTTATTGCATAGCAGGCTGAGGCTAGTTTCCTACTTAACAAATCGATATGAAGGGACCATTTAAGGTTGCTGTCTATAAAAATACCAAGAAATTTTACAGAATCAATTATACTAATCTGGCTGTTATTAAGAAGCAAGGGTTGAAGAGCTCCTTTGTAGGATAATGCTACTGTCTTATCCACGTTAAAAGAGAGTAAATTAGAGTTGGACCAGATTTTTATTTTAAGTAGATCAGAAGTTATAATTACATGAAGAGTTGCAATAACGTATGGTCCTAAAGTTTTGGGAAAAATCTCAAAAGCATATAACTCTGACCACAATAATCTTATATTTTTATTAAATTATTCAACAATTTAACTTAACTATCCTTATTATAAATCAAAATTCAAATGGCAGACAAGGGACCATTATTTTTGATTTGCCCAATAATTCCCCTGACACGTTGCATCATCCTTTGGACGACCTCGGCGTCAATTTCTCTAATTTTTGTATATATGCGGCGTCTTAACTTACGGCTGTGCCGTAAGCCAGCCTCAGAAATTGCACACCATACCAAAATTTTGTCCTCAAATTTTTTCTTACTTTTGAATTTTATTTCATCAGGTACATTTTCGTAATCGTTCGTGTAAAACCCATCGTTACCCTTCATCTCAGAGTTGGACAAAGTAAAATATTTTTCATCGTCCATCACGATCAACTTGTTGACGAAATGCACTCGCCTTAACGCGCGGCAACATCTCGGAATTCTCTCTAATTGATCCTCTGTGTATTTTGGAGCTTTCCTTCTTTTCCGGTAAATAATATTGTTACTCGATAGGGTCCTGTATACTGTAGTCTTTCCAACATGAAATCTTCTGGCCAGTTTTCACTGTGAGACCCCAATTTTGTTCTTAGCTGCTTCAATCAGTCTTGCTCTCTTATATGGTTCAAAATCCGTGGTCGGCCACTTTTACGCAAGTTAACACATGGTATCCCTTCTTCACATTCTCTGATTGTGCGATAAATTGTCGATTTGCTTATGTTTTGATCTCGATAAATATTAACAATATCTCGTTTCGACATTCGCCCAACCACATTATAAACACCTCGACGAATATCAATTTTATAAGACATTTTGCAGAGCACAAACCAAAATATTCTGCTTTGTTTATTAAATGTCAATAACTGATGACATTTCAATTCCATGGCCTTCTTTGTTAAATGCATTTTGCTTCTCAATCAGACCAGGTGAAATTTTTTCCAAAACTTTAGGACCATACGTTATTACAGTTCTTCCAGGTAATACTGGTATCATCAGCAAAAAGAAAAATTTTTCCATCGATTTTTAAGTTAGTGATGTCATTTATAAAGATAAGGAAAAATAGAGGACCCAGTACTGAACCTTGTGGTACTCCACATACAATGCCTTTGTGACTAGAGTCAGTATCATTTGCTCTAACTAGTTGTTTCCTATTCCTCAAGTAAGATTGGAACCAATTCAAAGAAATACCTCGAATTCCGTAGAAATTTAATTTTTTTATCAAAATGTCGTGATTTACACAATCAAAAATAGTCACAAAAACCAGAGGCAGTATAAAGATTATTGTTTAGTGCTTGATAGACCTCATGTAGTACAGAAAACATAGCATCGCTGGTACATTTATTAGATAAAAAGCCGAAATGACTTTGTGATAAAATGTTGTTTTCAACGAGAAAGGACATGAGTCGGGCTTTTATAAGTCTCATTAATTTTGGATAATGTAGTAAGGCAATAGGTATATATATGTAGTTGCAGAAATTAGATTTATCACCACCCTTATGAAGAGGAATAATAATGACTGTCTTTAGGCACTCTGGAAATATATTTTTTTCAAAGGAATCGTTAATTATTAAAACCAGGACTTCCAACACATTATTTGGGAGATTTAAGAAAATTTTTATGGATAGTCCATCAGTGTTACAGGAAGATTTGCTTTAGAGACTACTGATTGTTTGGATCAGTTCAGATTTATGATAACTTTACTAATAATAATTGACTCATCCTCCCCCTCAAATAAAAAAATTAAAATATTTAAAAATTACTAAAAACATCGTTTTTCTGCTTTCCTTTCTTATAACTTTAACCCTTTGGACACCTTTTTAACACAAATGGAAAGGTAATTTTTCGATATCGTTATTGAGTCAGCCACAAAGTGAAAAAGAAGTTCTACAGGAAAAATGTTTGTTTTAAAAAACTAGTGTTTTTTGTTGCTTATAAAAACATTTAAATTTTATTGATAAAAAAACTTGATAATAAACTTAATAAAAAAAAAATTAACAGGTAAATACTAATAAACGACGGATGTGGTAGTCTTTCCAACAATTCATGGCACCGGAATAACATAAATGCAGTTGAAATTTCGGGCAGAAACTGTGTTTTCGATTTATTGCAGTATGCAGGATTTTTTACGACCTGGAACCCATTCAGGAATATGATCTACTCACTACTAACGTACGTCTTTAACAGGATGCGCCATCTTTATACCAGCATTAGTCGAAAAACAATAACAAAAATATTCCATTGGCGTCTTCAGATTCTTTACAGCATACGGCAATATAGTGTTTCCTCGAAATGAGACTTCATTAACATGCACTTGCATTGACTGTTTCTCCCTACAATTTCTGTGAACTCTGCTGAATTTTTGTCGATTGCATCCAAGCCTGAAAACAGAAAGAGAAAAAAATTAGTATTGCATTATGACTTTCCGTTTAAACAGAGGAATGTTAAAAATCTTGAAAGCTTTGAGATGTGGTGCTACCGCCGTATACTAAAAATAAGTTGGGTGGATAAAATTACAAATGAAGAGGTATTACGCAGAATAAATAACTATCCAGAAGTTATACTGAATATAAAAAAGAGAAAACTTGAATACTTAGGCCAGCTGATGAGAGGACAAAAGTACACATTCCTACAAAATATAATGCAAGGAAAAATCCAAGGACGCAGAAATCCAGGCCGTAGAAGAATGTCCTGGATGAGAAATTTAAGGGAGTGGTTTGGCTGTACCACGAATTATTCAAAACAGCAGTAAATAAAATTAGAATCGACTTAATGATATCCAATCTCCGATAGGAGAGGCACTTAAAAAAAGAAGAAGAATGACTTTCCGTGTTTTATTAGCATACCTGTGCCAGTGAAACGACCCGCTGATGTTACTTTTTTTAGTCCCGTAGCTTCTACAGTTGATAACGGGGATCTAGGTCTTTTCTTTGGTTTGAATTTTGTGGTTGTTGCTAGTTGTGTTTAAGTTGATGCAATTGGTTCTTTAATGCTAACGTATCACTCTAACGGGTGATACTGAAACGTCCATTTGAGTATCCCGATCAGTTGCTCAAACTTATGGTGATGTAGTTTCTGGTATTATAAGTTCCGGCAAAGTTAATGGTGCCATTCCAGAAGTAGATATATTTACATGTGGTCTGAAACACCCACTAAAAATTCACTAACATCAGTGTTGCTACTTAGCTCCGACGTCAAGAGTAGAGTTCATGATCTCGTCGATTTGTTCATCGGTTACTGTGGAAAGATCGTATTTTGTCCTTTTTTCCGCGTCTGTCAGCTCGTGATACCTTTTTGCACCATACTCTTTTCGTCTCTGAGATCTATTCTTTTCCATGTTCTATGATATAAAGAAAGAAATATATTAATAATAAAAGCATAAACAAATATGTACTTTTATTCAAATACGCGAAGGACTTATTTTACCGTACCGACAAGCCGGCCAAAAGGCGGATATCACTCAACACTCAAAAAACAGCACTAATTTTGTATTTTCCACCAAATACGCTAGTAACCCATCAAACATATACTATAATTACTTACCAAAAAAAATATGAAATTAATTAGACATCTTGAACTATTTTATTTTACGATTCGATTACACGTGTTCCAGTCAGAGCAATAATTTCTACGTACAATTCACTTGCATGCTTCCACGTAACTGATCATAATATGCCATATCTCTCAAGTACCAGACAGTAGCGCACCTATAATTTGCCTCTGGGAGGGTAGAGGGTTTTGGTTGGTCCTCGGAATTTTTTTTATGATGACTCCATTTTGAGTCCTTAAAATGTGTGAGTAACAGTGTCGGAATAGGGTGTCGGGGGGTTTAACCCCCAAACCTGCCCCCCCCTGGGTGCGCCACTGGTACCAGAACTCGTGGCTGAAAGACCTGAGGAGATGGTTCGACCGCTCATCCGCAGAAATCTTTCGCGCAGCAGTTTCCAAAACTACAATTGCCATTTGGATTGCCAACCTTCGAAAGGAGATGGCGCCATGAGAAGAAGATCTCTCAAGTAACTGAACCTACGTTTTTCAACCACCTAGATTGCACTTGACACCTTCATAATTCACCTAGAAAATATTTATAATAATAAAATAATAATTTTGGAATCTAAATTTTTTTTAAAAATTGAAATTTCTTAAAATCTCGCACAACAAAAACAAGACCATATAGAAGTTTGCCTTTTTTTAAATATAAAAAGCACTCCACCCATCTAACATACTTTATAGAATTGAAACGGATTATTTGGGCGGTCTCAGGAATGTTTTAAAATTAACATAAACATTTTTTTGACTTTTAAAAAAATAGAATATCTCAATATCATCTAATAATGTAAGTTTACATTAAATTCAGAAAACAGTTTGGAAAATACTCGGCAAGACGCTTCTTTCGGTATTGCCCGTGAAAAGTACCAAAAAACACTAGGTTGAAAATCAGGGTGATATGATGGACAAAAAAGTTAAGCCGTGTAGAAGACAAAAAATTGTTTATTTAAACGAAATAAAAATACACTTCTTTCACAAAACATATTGGCAACAACTTGGTTTCTTTAAGACATTACAAAAGGTTGAAAAAAAAAATTATTTTTATTAAATTCACCATTTCATCCATGCATGGGTGAAATGACGAAGGCGCTTGAACTTACTTCACCTGCTTTTTACCACATATATCCCACATGGATTCATATTTTGAACAGTCTTCGTGCAGCCAAAGTTGACAGCTAATACATTTGATCCAATTCACGTCCTTTTTAGTGTAACTGTACAGTTAACCACACCCTACACAACAATATTTATCGTCCAACGTCGTCATCATCGTCTTGTAGCGATGAGTCGGATTCGGTGTCAGTGGTACACGCTTTTTCGTTTATTAGATTGCTTGGTTTTAGTATTTCCATTGGTAGTCTCTTTGGTTACTGTTTTTTATTTGACCTTTCTTTTAGCTTTTAGCATTTGGTTCACTTTTTACTGACTCAATTTTACAGTTTTGTTTTCTCGTTTTCTATTTCGTAGGTTGGCGATATTTTCTGGAGAATTTAAAATCTCAGCTAAAGCTGTATAATTCTTCCTTGCAAATGTAACTTTATCTAGGATAGGTATCGGCAAAATATGATCCAAAAGTTTTCCAGGGGTTGTTTGACATTTTTCTGTTACCACTGTTAAAGTCAGATCTGGTGCTTCTGATGAAGAATACATGATTTCCTGTGGATTTTCCGCACAGCCCAATTGTAATGATCTTTACCTACTTCTGCTGTTAATTTTTCTGAGGAATTCTTAGTTTCCTGCCAGTGCGAACAACTTGGTTGAGGTGAAGTAGGTCTATTTTCTCGTCTCTCGTTGTTTTTTGTTGTTTATCTGAATCTGATGTTCAGACATAGCATCAGGATTAAACGGGGTGATTCCTGTACTTCTGAATCCCGATATTGCGTTGTGTGTCGTAGCTGCTTGTACCCATGCCTTTGTAAGCAGTCCTCCAAACACTAGTCTTGAATTTTTTTATTTGAATTCATTTTAATGTAGGAATTAAAAGCATTGTAATAAGTTCTGTCTAGTGGCTGCAGATAATGGGTCGTGTGGCTAGTTAGACAGAGTAAAACTATGTTATTTTCCTCTGCAAACTCTAATGTATCCACACTGCTGTAATGGGAGCTATGTCCATCAAAAATAAGCACGACTATTCCCTCAGGCTTCCTCGGTGCAAACTGGTTCCTTAGCCACAGAAGGAAAATGTCAGTTGTTACGTACGCCGACTTTTGTGACATGAAAATTATGGAACCAGGCGGCGTACTGTCCTTATACTCATACTTTTTTATTTTTCCCTTCAAAACACATGCTGAAGATAAAAACATACCCTGTCCATTGCAGAAAGCGATTACAGATATGGTTTCACCCTTTTCGCCGGATGAAATTGTAACTACGCTCTTAGATCCCTTTGCTGCCAACACATAACATGGTTTATTATTTAGTTGAAGTCCGAATTCATCTCCGTTAAATATATTTCCCGGTTTACCAAGGAGCTTGTGCTCTATTAAGATGTTCTTCAGCAATGAAAAGTAGTTTGAAACATTTTTCTGGTTTAAACTCCTTTATCGTGTCTTTAAAACTCCTTTCGATTTGCGGTTTGAGAGTTGTAGATTTCGTTTTAAGAATAAATGTAGCCAATTTATTCCGTAAATTTTCCTTTCTCGGTTGAACTTGAGATGCAGATTACATTTCGCGGCCAGTTTGTATACCATGGTACATACTTCTCTTCTAGTCGGTGCAAATTCGAATTTTTGTAATTTTATGATATGTTTTACCATCTTCTTCTCACATTCCTGTGTTAAGACAGGCGGCCCACCTAAAAGTTTTTTTTATAAAGCACCCCTTTGCTATTATTCTGTTTAACGTTGACGATGGAACGCCAAACTGTTTTGATGCTTCCTTCAGGCTCATTCCATTTTGTCCTGCTTTTACGGCATCTTTAAGTTGTTCTTCTGTCCAGTCAGCACGGATGGATCCTCTTTGCCTTTTATAAAATGTAGGCATCTTTGCCTGAAACAATGATGAGTTTTACTTATGCCGAGAAATACGAGTACAGTTTGTTACAGTAGGATTGTTGCAGAGGCTCTCAGAGGGCTCTAATGAGGTTGAAATACGTATAAGCTGATGGCAGATGCCCTGCATTGAAATTAAATCTAAGACCGTCTTTCTGTTTTAGTTTTTTACTCGGTTTCAAGTACTAGAAACTAAATTTACTAAGAATTTTTACCGTGATGAACGGCATGTGGAATGCATATATTATGGATCCCTTGTCGACTAATATATCAATCTGTCTGCTTTGGAAGCAGTGGAAAGCGCAGTGGTAAAAATTTGAATTTAGTTTCGTCGAGTAGGAAATCTTAGGATTTCTAATGTCCTTATGCTTGGATTTTATTTACCACTTGCTTCATGATAAGTTCTACTGAACGTTATTGAATATTAAATTTCAATAAATGTGTTTAACATTTTATGTGGAAATAGGTCGTAGATGGTAATAAAACACAAATGGAAATATACTATCACCAAAAATTATAATCTGCAACCTAATTGTCTATTTGTCTAGCCTAGCCTATCTGATTATTATACCCATTTCAATTAGCTACATCAATTTGTCATACATAATAATTGTATCATCACACAAACAACTTAAACAGTAACTACTTTATACTTCAAGAAAATCAATTACCGACTTTCCGGGAATTTTAAATATTTATGCGGACAACACTCATAATCGGCCATTACATATGCTCTAAAAATAAATTAAGTGTAGCACTTTCGTGACAGCGAGTTCAAAGTTCAAAGTCATAAAATCACCATGTGATAAACATAATATTACTCCCGAAATTCACAGCCATGAAAATGGGAACATCTGAACTTGGACCTATTAAATCTATTAACGAAATTGTTTGGAGACAAATATTTTCATTTTTGCAACATTATTGTGTGATAGAGATGTCCTCAGTCGGATCTGAGCGGTTCAGTTAAAATAATTTTAAGTTTTTAAATAACTCAAAAAATAAATATAAATTTTGAAATCAAGGACAGTGAGTTTAGAAGTGACTATGATTTAGAAAAAATGTAGGCAATGATATTCTCCATACTTGGAAAATATCTGGAATTATAGAGTGTGATTATGATTACTCTTTCATTTTTATATAGCATTCCCTATACCTAAACTCATTATTTGCCGAAATATTTTTAGCTTTCTTCAAATTCCGGGAATACATTCAATTTTTGTGAGTAAAAATAAGTATTGAGTATTGAGTGATAATATAACAAAATTATTTTTATTCAATAGGTAACTAATAAAAAATATAAACTATAATAATATGTCATGAATATAATAAGTAATATGATATTAAGGAAATAAGTCTAAACTAAATGTTCAAAATGTCCACCTTCATCGTCTATACAAGTTTGTAACCAATATTCAAATGACCGAGCCACATTTCTTAGCATTTGTAAGTCAATCTTATTAAAAGCTTCTCTTATTCTATTTTTCATATCATCTGGCGTTGTTCTTCTGCAAGTCAATTTGTAACTCAAGACAAAGGTGCCAACACATTTAAAATGATCGCTTCACATTTGGTTCTCGCAACCCCAAATTTTGATTCAAAAAATTTTGAAATCAATTTCGACGTACAATCAGATATTTTGAAGCTTATATCATGCATTGCCGTGTGATATGCGAATGTGGCATATTTAGCTGCAATAATTAAATCGATTTGAATGGGATCATTTAAAAAAAAAATTTTGGTAGAAGAAGTACTTGCAATCGCCGTTACACCAGTTTTGTGTTTTGCACACTTTAAGTGATCTTTAACACTTTGGCTACTGGCTATAAATTTGAAGTTTTTTGTCAGAAACTGAAACTATATTTTGGTAAAATTCACAATATTTAATACTAAAAACATGTAAATATCAACATTTAGGTATTTTTTTTGAAAAAAAAATCATGTGTAAGGGCCGTGTCAAAAAATGGTACACACAGTTTGTGGCAGAAATAAATGCGTAATCATCTTCTTAGAAACTATGTGTACCATTTTTGGACACAATGTTCATTTTTTTTGCTTGACAATAATGAGTGTCAAAAAAGCAGTTGGTACACAAAAACTTATCACTGCATGCTAGACAAGATGTTTTAACACGTTTTGTTTCTTTTATAGCAAAGTTACGTCCATTTCTAGCACTATTATTTTTATAACATCTTGTACAACGACCTCTCTGTTCCACTTCGGAAAGTTTGTGATTTCTTTCTTGGTTAACACGACGATCATCCAAATTTTTCATCTGAATATTTCGACTACGAAAAATTTCTGAGGCGATTTCTTCTCTAAATTTAGTGATACTTATCTTTTTGTTTGTTATAGCCTCGTATGCAGTATGTGCATTTATAATAGATGTGTTAACCAAAAGTTCAATTGAAACTTTCCTATACCACTTAATACCCCTACGCACTGCTGATGAATATGATGCTTTTTGATCAGAGACGTCTATAAATGATTTCACATTATTATACTGCACGATTGTGGAAGGCTTTCTCACGACACCCCTTTTTGTTGGCACGTCCACTATTTCAGGCACAGACTCCGTAGTGAGAAACATGACATCTCTTTTGTCTTTCCATTTTCCAATTATGATTTTACTGTTACTCCGTCTCATGGCTAATTCACCCCTTTTTAATTTAGCCTCACTTACTACTTTTGGATTATGCTTTCTGTGTTTTCTCAGTGTGCCTATTAAATGTGTATCTTTGTACAGAAGTTCGTGTGCTAAATTCACGCTAGTGTAATAATTATCTGTATACAGAACGCTACCTGAATGTAAAAATGGTTCCATAAGTGGTAGCACCACTTTTGTACCAATTGGCTTTTCATTAGGTGTTTGCTCTTTTCCTGTATAAATTTTAAAATTGTATGTGTAACCTTTCACTCCACATAGTTTAAATAATTTCACACCGTATTTGTGACGCTTCCCCGGTATATATTGGCGAAAGCTCAGTCGTCCTCGAAAAGGAATTATCGTCTCGTCTATACACACATTCTTGTCAGGAGTATATGCTGATTGGAACTTCTTGATTAACAAATTTTGCAAGGGAATGAATTTTTTGAGCCTATCATCTGAGGCAATTTCGTTGTTTGAGAAGTGCAAATTGGACAAAAGAAACTCAAACCTTATTCTGGACATGTGAACAAATTTTCCAATTTCATTTTTGTACAGCATATTGGTGCTAAAATAATCTTTCAAAGTGGGTTTACGATCCAAACCCATCCATATTAGAAGACCTAAGAAAACAAAAATTTCGGATTGATTTGTGTTTCTCCATTGTCCCAATAATGCTGTTTTTGTTAATGTTTCATTTGTAATTCCTGATACTATTTTCTGTTCAGCATATCTGTTGGTTTCCTCGGCAATAAGTGATAAGATATCGTTGTCAATAAATAATTTATAAAAATGAATTGGAAGATCTCCTTCCCTTTGTGCAAAAAAACTTTGGGAGAATCCTGAATCTTCCGTGAAAGTAAATGTGTTCAAATTACCTACAAAATTATAAACTCAAAACTATAAAAGTGAATACTAATTTATATATTACCTGCACAATTATTCCAAATGATATTAGGATTAGGATTATTTAAAAAAATATCAGGTTCAGAATCGTTGTTGAGAGATTCTAGATCAGATTCGAATTCTAACTCTTGCCCATCACTGTTAATTTCTAAATTAGAGGAAGAAGAACACGAATCTTGATCATTTGGATCATCTATATCCATAGCATCATCATCATCTTCACTAATAAACTCATACTCCATTTCACTCATATTCTCGGCTATTTCACGTAGTTCAGCATCACTTAATTTTTTATTTGACATTTTAAGTACTAATTTTAGAACCGTAAAAACACAAGACTAATATTGCACAAACAACAAGTTTCTGCAAGTCAGAAAATGGCCATAATATGCCATCTGCTGAAGGAGTCTCAAACTGCTCCGCCATAATTTTAAAAAATCGGTCATAGTACAGCCATCTGTTGATTAAGTCCCAAACTGCTTCGCCAGAATTTAGCAGTAAACTGTAGGAACCTAGATACGCATTTAAAACCATCAGAACTGTGTTCACCAAATGTACACACAGCTTGAAACATTATCATTTCATGTGAACAAATTTGGTACACGCAGTTTCTGGTAAACATCAACTGTGTACCAGAAATGGTACACACAGTAGCCAAAGTGTTAATATCT
This sequence comes from Diabrotica undecimpunctata, assembly GCF_040954645.1. NCBI lineage: Eukaryota > Metazoa > Arthropoda > Insecta > Coleoptera > Chrysomelidae > Diabrotica > Diabrotica undecimpunctata. Next base: position 12,827,015 of record NC_092807.1, read on the forward strand.
GCTCGCCCACCGTGTGCAATTGAAACTTCTGAAAAACATTGCTGGCATTTCCCCCTGCTATTGTCACTACAAAGCTTTTTTATAAACGGATAATCTTTTTCAAGTTCGCTTGTGAATTTGCTATTTCATTTCGGCATTTTAAATCAAACACAGCAATTAAATAAAACACAAAGTGTTTTCGTATTTTAGCACCGTTCACAAAAAAACGAAATGTAATCGCACTGCAAATGATTAGGATAAACTGAGATCTGTTTTTTTTTTAAATTCATCAATTCTTGATTTTTTTATTGTTTATATTCGTTAACGACTCACTGAAATAATGTGTTTAAGAAATGTGATACGGTGAATTGCTGAATTGGTCATTTTGATGATTTCGAGAATTAAGCACGTCTTCTGTGGGAACCCTATTAAAATATCTTATCAATCAGATGTGCAGTCATCATTATTAGAATTGTTTATATAATACGTACGTGAATAGTCTTATTTATTATCATATCAGTAAATATGAATCCAGGAGGAAAAAAATCATTCGTGTGAAATCACTTAATAAAATTTCAAAATTACGACAGTTTTGTCAAACCGTGACAAAATGACAAACCGGCCGAGACTCCGGGACCGATGTCTAAAACCGGGACGTATGGTAAGCCTAGATATAGGGAATGCTATATAAAAATCAAAGAGTATCATAAAATGTTTCTAAAAAACAAAATATAGGATGATCGATTTAAAGAAATTTAGAAAATCGTAATTTTGTTTTGTAGTTCACCCTGTATACAAATTTTAGTCAATGATTTCAATTAAACTTAATTTAAAAACTGCAATATATTGTTTACTTTATTATATAAAATAAATAATTGTTTATGCATTACTTCCTTATATACATGGTGTTGATTTCATAGGGATTTCAAAATAAAAATAGCCATAACTTGTTAAATACTCTGTATAGTCATGCAAAAGCCAATACCAAAAGAAGGGCAATTATGAGAAAAATACAAAGTTACGAAAGATTTCCGTGGGTAGTACAATTCAACTTCAACAATCTTCCGGTCTGAACCGCGTCGATTATCATTGCGCCGAGTTTTCGGCATCCTCTTTGATGTCTTCTTCAGGGCTTCCGAGGTCTCAGTCTACCGAGCCCCCAGACACTACTACATTGATCACTAACCAATGCATTACTGCTACTCGGAACAGAGGACGGTTGGCGTGCGGTTGGCGCGAGGATTGGCGCGGCGGTTGGTGCGAACATTTATAACAGTAGGATTTTGATTGTGTGATTGGGTGGAGCGGACGATATATTCTTTATGAGAGGTCTCCATGTCGAAGGTAACCTTATGTCGTCATCAATATACAAAAACATTTACAAAGGAACTGATGATGAAGAAAACGATGATGTATTTACAGTTTTATTATTAAATGATAAAAAGTTCGTCAAATATTTATAAAATTAAATTTTTTTAAATTCATTTTAAAGCTTATAATCATAGCTTTAAAATGAGGCGCTTTAACCCTTTCGCCACTATCGGGACATATATGTCCCGACTGATATTTCAAAATAACTGTTGGACTATATTCTCCCAAAAATACGTAAAAGTTGATGTATTCAGTGTTTCTAAGTCTTTGTGGAGGTAGGCAATACAAAATACAACGTATATTGTGATTCATTTTCAGTTATGGCGGCAGAAATTGTACACGTGTTGTATCGCTGAAGTATAAAAGTGAGATTATTGTAGAAATCAAACTGCTGACGCTTTGAAAAGCCAATTCTATATATACTAGTGGATTTAACAATTACAGGTAAGTGTCATTATAGATAAAAACATTTGGTTATTTGTTGTAAATGTAAGTTTTTTTGCATAAGAATGTGTGTGGGACATATACATCCCAATAGTAATATTAAAAGGGATTATTTGTCCCAATCGTAGGGAAATATATTAAAATGATTTCTACATTTTTGCCGTTATTACGTGTTTTGTTGATTTGTTCTTTTTTAGGATGAGCCGCAAAGCATTGACAGAAAAAGAATTAGTGGAAATAGCTGGGCATTTGAGTGATATCTCTATATCCTCTGAATCCGATGAGCCATTTGATAGTTCTGCTGAAGGTAGTGACTTTCAGTTGTCGGATAATGACATTACAATAGATGAGATGAGTGAAATGGATGAAAGCGAAAGCGAAACTGTAATAGAACCAAAGGTAACTAACACAACAGACTTTCAACTAACACAAAATCAAGGTGATAATTCTAAGAATGTTAACATTTTTAAGAAAGTTACATGAAAATCTCCCGAAAAAAGCTTTGTACCTAAAAAACAAATTCCAACTGAAGCAAATGGTGTAGTTTTGTTAGATTTGGACAGATCATCAACGGAGTTAGATGTATTTCTAAAATTGTTTCCCAGAAGTCTACTAGTTCATATAGCTGATTGTGCGAATCAGAGATTATCACTCATTCAGAATAAAAATATACCAAAAACGAACATGTATGAAATAATGCTTGTTCTAGGCTGCACGTTAGTGATGAGTTATAATCGTATACCCAGTTTTTATCATTACTGGTCGTCTAATGAATCTCTTTCCAACTGTTTTATAAAGCGGTCTATTAGCAGAGACCGATGTACGTTGTTTTTGTCCAAAATGTATTATACTATTCCACAAAAACCAGAGAATTACTCAAAAACTTATTACTTGGATGACCTTGTATCTTGCTTAAAAAAAACATTTCAACAAGCTCGATCTGAAAGTTCTCACCAATCAATAGATGAGACCATGACAAAATTCAAAGGACGATCTAGTCTCAAGCAATATCTTCCAATGAAACCGATCCAAAGAGGAATAAAACTGTGGCAAAGATCAGACGCCAAGAATGGATATATTTATGACTTTGATATATATGCAGGTAAGAAAGTTTCACACTCAGAGGGCACCCTTGGAGAACGAGTGGTCAATAAGCTGGCAGCAAGTATCCGATCTCCAGCAGTTTGTATCTGTTTCGGCAGATTTTTTACAAGTGTGAATTTGATGCAAAACTTACCGTTTGCATGTGTCGGAACTTATATGAAAAATCGACAAAACACTCCTGTTTTCGAAAATAAACTTGCGAATAGAGGTAGTAGTGAATTCTTCTGCAAGGTGGTTGGATACCAAGGAGGTATTACTCATGTCGAATTGTCATTCTACTACAATTGATGTCACTAACAGGACATTGAAGAATGGCAATAAAGCAGAAATTACATGTCCCGAATCTATTATCTTTTATAATAGTTTTATGGGTGGAGTTGATCTAGCAGATCAAAAATATCAACCTATGATCTGGACAGAAAATCAACCAAATGGAGGAAGGTTTTTTACAAACTTATAATGACAGCAATTGTTATCTTTTGGATTATTTATCAAGAAATCCAGCATAAGAAAATACCTCTTATATCATATCTTGTGCCACTTGTAGATCAGATGATACAAATGGGTAAGGAAAAGGCTATGGTAAAGAGACGCCTTAGAGCAAAAAGTGGTCCCAGAACAAAACGTCAAAAATTAATGAATAATGTGGGGATCATCTACCATCGCAAGGAGATACAAGGAGACGATGCTATCCTTGTAGCCTCAACAAAAAGGAAACTAGAACAAAGACAATTTGTGTTGCATGTAATTTACCTTTGTGTAAAATATGTTTTTTACCGTTCCATTCGTAATAAATAAATATTCTTCCTAAAACATTGAATTTATTTTGCTTCTATTCTATAACTAGAGGGACAAATGGTTCCACGGAAAAACACTACTGGGACAATAGATCCCACCGCATATTGGTTTTCCAGATTTTCCAAAAAATATAATTATGATATTTTCGAGAATTTGTTACCAGTTTGAAATAGTTTATATACTTTTTTTAATAATTTCTACTAAAAACATGTTCAGTGGTGAAAGTGGTGAAGTGGTGGTTGAGCAAAAGCGAAGTTTTTTTTAATGGCATCGGCAAGTGCCATACAGCGCCAGTCACAACATGAAAATATTCTACCCAGATTGTGATTGTGTAGTACATTGTACATAGTAGTACGTAATTGTATAGTACAATATAAAAAGATAATATAAATTTCAAACTTAAGTAGCATTACAAATTTTAAGCATTAAAATTATTATTAAGGATAGGATAGAGATAAAACATGGACACTTCTTTCTTGTCTAGGGACCCATCAAGACATTGCTTTTAAGATAAACTAGATTGGGTCACGCATAAAAGGTAATAACAAATGGGGTAAAACAGAGATTAGGATTCTAATTACAGTTAAATATTAAGCTTACTTTTGCAAATAAATTCCATCAAACATTCATTTACAGCTCTTATATTTAGAGATAGCAGATAGCACATATTGTACGGAGGAAAAATTTTGATGTTGACTAAATTTTTTATTAGAATTTCAGTTTGTCTTGTGTATTTTTTACATTCGAAGAAAATGTGATCTAGATCACCTTCTTTTTGATAGTCTGAATATACGATTATTTGATATATACGATATATTTGATATATTTGATATATATATACGATAGTTTGAATTTACGATTTTTAGTTTGGACAGATGACTAGGATAGCAGGCGTGTCCAAATTTTATTCTAATTATGGATGTTATATACCTTCGTGGAACAGAATAATTTTTAAACCAATAATCACTTGGGATTAAACACTGTATAGAAGCATATTGCGAGGAAGACTGCGTACTATATATATATGCCAAGATTGTTTCCATTTACTATTGATATTATTTTTAATTATGGTTAATGCGTCTTGTCTACAGATTTGGTGACCCGCTTGCGTTCCGGTATCAATGGCCTTTTTAGCTAATAGGTCAACATGTTCGTTGTATTTAAGACCTATATGTGCTTTAACCCACAAAAAATGAACAACTCTTCGGTTTTTATAAATGTCATAAACAAGTTTTTTAATTTGAAAGACATATATATTTGAGTTATTACTAGGAAAATTTAAAGATTCAATGGCTAACATAACAGACAATGAGTCAGATACTATCGTAACAGATGTATTCTGAGTGTTTTCAAAGTATCTTAATGCTTCATATATTGCTACAGCTTCAGCACTAAAGATTGAAAAACTAGGATTTAGTCGACAAAGTTTTTCTGTATTAGTTGATGGAATGTAGAAAGCACACCCAGTACCAACGATAGACTTTGAGGCATCCGTATAAATAACTAAATAGTCTGACAGACTAGATAAACAGGACCTCAAAATATTCGAGCTAACAGAAGAATTTACATGGTAATTCGGTTGTATCACAGTAATGGGTTGCAAGCACGAATAAAAATATTCGATGTTAAAATTATCCTCTGATTTAAAGTCATAATCAAAATTTGTCAGGCTTCTAAAAGCCTCACAAAGTGGAGGTGAGTTCTTAAGTCTCCAATATCGATTAGTTAAATCTTCTTCATTCAGTTTTCTGATATTTGAGTAGAGAGTAGTGTTACGATTTTGTATATTAATAACAAACTTTTGACTGAGGTATTCCCTTCTATAGCCCAAGGGATTTTCTAGAGCTTCCACATGTAAAGCATTAATAGGCGTCGATTTCATGGCACCCAAACAAATACGCAATGCTGCGTTGTGAAACACATCTATTGTTTTCAGAATATGTTTACTTGCTGAACCATATAATATGCATCCATAATCGATAATTGATCTAATATAAGATCGGAAGAAAAGCAAAGAAGTTTCCACATCTGCACCCCACCATGTTTTTGTAATTGATTTAAGGAAATTTAGACCCTTCTTATATCTATCCAACATAAACTCAACGTGAAGTTTCCAGGTTAACTTGCGATCGAGAATCATTCCCAAATATTTAATTGAAGAACTGAAATTAAAATCATACCCATTCAATTTTATCTGATTTAGTTTTGGGATATTGTGTCGAGTGAAAATACTAATACTTGATTTACTTGATGCAATTTCAAACCCATTTTGTTTGAACCAATTTTTGGATCTATCATGTATTTTTTCTAAAGTTTGAATGCAGTTATCGTATTTTTTGGTAGAAGAATACATAAGAAAGTCATCAGCATACTGTATTATTTTAAAGCTGATATTTTTAATTGAAATGTTATGTAAATCTGCAGTATAGATATGAAACAATAGAGGGCTTAAAACTGATCCCTGCGGTAGTCCCTGTTTATTATAACGAGGATCTATAAGTTTATTATTGTTTGTTCTCAGGTAAATTTTTCTGCAAGAATAAAAGTTAAGAATAGTGTTTACCAATTGTGGTGGTATATGAATATTTTTTATTAATTTTTCCATTAAAATATCGAGACAAACACTATCATATGCTCCTTCTATATCTAATACTATTGTCGGTAAATAAATATTACTTGAGAAGGAGTTCTGAATGTCCGTTACCAATGTGGCAAGTGCATCTATGGTACCACAGCCTTTTCTATACCCAAACTGCAAATCTGGAAGTAACTTCTTTTTATCTAACCACCATTGCAATGTATGTTTAATCATCCGTTCCAAAGTTTTCAGTACACAAGACATAAGTGAGATAGGTCTATATGAGTGAACGGAATTAGGATCTTTCCCTTGTTTGAGTATGGGGATAATGATTACATCTTGAAATTGAGCTAATACTGAATTATTCATGATTATATCATTAAATATTTCCAATAGTAAAATTTTGGCACTTTTGGGAAGATATAGTAACATTGGATATTTAATATTATCTAAACCTGGACTAGTACTATTTCGATTTTTTAAGGCAAATTCCAATTCTAAAGTATTAAAAGATTCTAACAAAAAATGATATTGCTTATTGAAAGAATAGTCAAAAGTTTTGCAATTTTTTACAGACGTTGGAGCAATTTGATCAAAAAATTGTTCTTCTAAGGAATCGTCAAAACATTTTATAGAAGAAATTGGCGAAAAGCGAAGTTATAAGCAAAAATGTCTGATATAGTCGATAATTTGTTATTTCTTAATAATAAATTTGCAATATCTCAGCTTCTAATGAACCGATTTTAATTTTTCAAAGTTTTCTTTAAAAGAAACAAACATGATTTGAAAAAGGTTATGTCTTTATTAGTTTATTCATTTTAAGCGTTTAAACAATTAAATTGTTAATAACAAATTCCTGCCCAAAAATTCGGATTATCATGTTAAAGATTCGGATTCAGCAGGTCAAAATACATAGAAATCAGTTGTAAAGTCTCATGGACCTCAATCGGCCACGAAACCTCCCTTTGTTCCTAGACTATCATATTACTAGTTGAATTCACTACTTCACAAACCGTACGCTTGTTTTTACTTATTACTAACCTTCTCTTAGCTAATTGGTAGCTCGATAATAACACCAGCTCTTGCCTACAAGGTCGAGTTAAAGGAGTAAAAGAAACCTTTAATCACGGCTTGTTTCTTTCCTTTATAGAACCAATAAAAAGTTTTAGAATCGATCCGGTTTCCGTTTTCAATAGCGTACCGATGTCGGCTGGTATGGAATGTCAAATCAGCCGCCACGGGTTTTGTTTCAATTTCAAATCCCGTCCAAGATCATTCAGTCTTAACTGGTCTGAGATTGGCCGATTCGACCTTAAAAGGTCAAGTTTTTATTGACCGTAATGATGCAGGACGAAAATGTTAAACAAATCAATCACTTCTAATTGAATAAAATATCGTACTGCGTTTTATCAGCCGCAGACACTGAACTAATAAAAACATTGATTGCTTTTTGTGATGAGCCAACGCCGAATATTAAGAATTTTAGAAAAATTATTATCAATACATAAACAATTATTGTAGATATAATATATTTGTTACATAGCATGAATAGATAAAATCATATTTTTTATAAAAATAAACAAAATTTATAAAACAAATTGTTATAATTGAATTCTAGTGTGGTTTGATACGATGGTATTAAATCGAGGTATCTAAAATAATTAAACAAATTCATCAGAAATTATAATTTTGATTACGTAATGTTAACACCAAAGTAATGCCAAAGTCGGAAGAGAGAATACATTTTCGCCCACCATCGGAAAAGAGAGCCTACACGTAGACTCTAATGATAACTGTCACGGTTCTAAAGAAAAATCAATTACCTTTAAAATGGTCTTTTGTTGAAGCTTCTACGACTAATTTTAAGGAAGATATGGTTCTTGTAGAAACTTGAGAAAAAAATAGGGAAAATGACCAAAAAATGGTGTGAGTGGCAAATCTGTGACATTGATACTGTCAATTGTAAATACTTTATTAAAGGTAATTTTGACGAGGAAGGATCTCCGATCTTACTATATGGTATGGAGGCCTGGACGCTGACAGAGACGCTGACAGAGACGCTCACGAGAAAACTAGAAGCATTCGAAATGTGGGTGTACCGACGCATTCTTCGTATATCCTAGACCGAACATGTCACACCAACATAGAGGTACTCCAAAGAATCGGAAAGGAGAAAGAAATCGTGAGCACAATCAAACAAAGAAAGCTTGAATATCTAGGCCACATATTGAGACACGATAAGTACCGTCTACTGCAATTGATTGTCCAGGGGAAAGTAGACAGTAAGCGAGGGCCAGGCAGGAGAAGACACTCGTTGCTCCAAAATCTCCGGAATTGGTTCCGGCTCACATCGGTCGAACTATTCAGAAGCGCCTCAAACAAGATCAGAATTGCCATGTTGATAGCCAACGTTCGCAACGGACAGAGCACTTGAAGAAGAAGAAGGATTAAAGTTTTTTTTTTCTGTAAAGCAATGCCTATAACCTTTACCCCCGTAGAAACAAGTTATGGAGGAAAAAAGAAAAATCGCGTTTTTTCGTATTTTTTTGCTTCGTTTTTTGAATATATTTTTGTAAAAAAAATTATTTTTGACTTTAAAAAGTTACATTTTAATAGGAAATTCAATTTTGTACAACTTTTCTATAGATATATACAGGGTGAGTTTTTAGTTCGACATCGGTCGATAATTCCGTTATCGTGTAGAATATCCAAAAAACTTATTTAGAAAAAATGTACATAATGATATTCTCCATACTTGAAAAATATGTGGAATTCTACAGGGTGATCAATAACTACGTGGTATAGCGCAAACATACAATGTTTTAAATGGGATACCCTATATATTTTTTCAAATTTGTATTCTTCTCATAATTTTTGTTCTTATAGTCATAGTTTTTCCACTACTATATAGAGTATTTAACCAGTTATGAACATTTTTATTTTGAAATCCCTATGAAATCAACGCCATGTATATAAAGAAGTAATGCATAAACAATTTTCTGTTTTATATAATAAGGTAAACAATATATTGCAGTTTTTAAATTAGGTTTAATTGAAATCATTGACAAAAATTTCTATACAGGAACTACAAAACAAAATTACGATTTTCTCAATTTTTTTAAATGGATCATAAACTCATTACTTTTCGAGATATTTTTAGTTTTTTTCAAATTTCGGAAATACATTCAATTTTTGTAAGTAAAAATAAGTATTGAGTATTTAGTGATAATATAACAAAACTATTAGAGGAAAGCCACCAAATTTGAGACACTTTTTTTGAAAAACAAATATAAAACAGAATATTCAAAAGTTTTTAAAACATTTATTTTAAAAACTTAAATTTAATATTTCTAGAACACAACAAAAAAAAATAAAGCTAATAAAACATATATTTTTGCAAAAAAATACATTTAATTTTTTTTGCGACATTTAATATTAAAAATAAAAGATGCCCTAATTTGGGATAGCCAGGTATCTAAACTTGAGACAGGTATCTTAATTTGAGATACTATTCAAAAAACCCTTTCCTTCGCAGAGAAGGCAAATAAATGTGCTGGATTTTATTTCTCCACAGTTTAACAGTTCGAACCGTGGGAGTGTCAATATTTGCGCATCCACTTCTACAACGTGACGGCGAAGTGGGATTCAGAACGGCTATTTAAGGCGTGTGAATAGCGGAATTAGATAGTCTTGTAGCTTGTAGCTAGCGCTCTAGGCTCCCTGACTCGCCGGTGTAGTGAACCTGCGAGCCATCCTGGACAGAGAGATTTCCGTATTGAGGATCATACTCTGTCCTTAACCAAGCGGAACCCATCGGTACTGTGTATTGAACATTACCGTGGATCTGCACAGAGCCAAGCCGGACAAAGAGATTTCCGTATTGAGGATCGTACTCTGTCCTTAGGCAAGCGGAACCCATCGGTATTGTGTATTGAGCATTACCGTGGGTCTGCTATTTCATTTCTTTATTAGTAATAATTAGTTTCTTTTCTTTTATAGACGTTCGCCGGGGAATTCATTCATCGCGGGACCCAGACGGGAACGTAGAATTCATTTTATTTTTGTTTTATAAGTATACAACGTAGAATTCCTTTTTTTATTTTTTATTTATCGTATATATACTAAATATATTTATTTTTATTTCAAACCTGTGTTTTACTGAGTCTGTCGCCCCGAAAGAGCTACCATCACAAACTAGCGCCCGAGCAGGGGCGCCTTTTCTCCACTTTCGTTGGACGATGAATCAGCTAATGGAAAGTCTTCAATGCTATCTGAGCTTGAACTCGAAGAAACTTTCCGCTTCCTTCTTGATGTTATGCCTTTTGATGTAGAAGGTTGACCTACGTCTTCATCTGCTATTTCTTCTTCGAGCGTTGCTGTTTTTTTTTATCTAACACCTTTTGTTGAACTGTTTTTTTCTGGAGCAAATACACAATCCAAGTTTAGCTGGGGTACTAGTTTTTTTGCTTTTTTCTTCTGCAAACTTTCTTCTAATTCTTCTTTGTAGGGTGTTAGAGTAATTACTGAAGCCTTTCCTGATTTGGCATGTGGTTTTTTAGTGGTATCTCTCTTGTATCTAGGGATTAGACAGATGTCTTTCGGAGAAACAAGTTGTTGATGAGGTAGTGGTGGACTAGGAGTTCTATGTTCTCGCATTGGATGATTTGGTTGTTCATGGTTTGGTTATATTATTTGTTCGTCTCTTTCGTTTTGTGTTTCTTAGTGCTCTTGAATTAGAGATCAGTCCAGTTTTTCGGAAACCATTGCAAGAGATTTCCATCGTATCAGCTTTGTTATACGCTTTACAAAAAATACTGGCAATGGCATAAGGGGACACAACACTCAACTGATTTTCTTTAAGCCAGTTTTCTATTTCTTGTGCTTAGTAAGTTTTCAGCGGTGCCATAAAAGCAATATCCAACGGTTGCATTTTATGTGTAGAATGTGGTGGGAGGCAAATAATCGTCACATGATTCTGTTTGGCCAAATCTATTAGAGCAACGTTTCTCGTATGAGAATAGTGACCATCAAGGACGAGAAGAACAGGGTCTGCAGCTGAAGATTTAGTGAAAATTTTATGAAGTGTTGAAGCCATATAGTGAAAATATCGGCCTCTACCCAACCTGACACATGCCATTCTGCGACTGCTCCAGAGGGAGCTCCTACCATCAACTCTGTTATCATATTTTTTCTAGGGAAGATTAATAATGATGGTATGAAAACTCCTGCAGCATTCATACATGTAATAGCAGTAATCAGCTTGCCCCTTTCTGCTGAAGTAAGTGACCAAACCTACCCTACACGGGTAAAACCATGAGTTAGACACTACTGACTTGAGATCCGAAAATGTCCCATATTTAAAGATAAATTAACTTTTATATGAAACTTTTTCATTTCTCAACCAATTAAATTTAATTATATGTTCCAGAAGGAAGGGCGATGAACATCGAAGTGCGTGATTGGTGGCACTTGATGACACTATGCCACACACTTACCGTTTAATTTGCATAAAATGTATTAACTAATATTAAACTAACAAAAAAAAATAATTGGGTAAATTTAAAACCTTGATGTATTGTAAGTTTTTATAAATTCCGAAAAAAACGTCGACAAAACAACAAAGGTCACTTCTAAGCGTCGTCAACTAAAAGCAGATCTACCACTACTGCACAGAATGATCAGTTTTTAATATTTTCACTAGATGTCACCCTATCGTACACAAATATAAGACGGTGTCTCAAATTAGGCGCCTGTCTCGAATTCGGTGTCTTTCCTCTATTATTCAATAAGTAACTAAGTAAGTAATTCATCCAAATGCACCCTAGTGCATAGGGACTAATTCACCCCTTTCTCAAAAACGCTTAAAATGGTAGCACTCCCCGATTTTTTTATATTTGGGTGTCTATTGAACATATATGAAACAATAAAACCCTTTTAACGTTGTAGTTCCTTTCTAAATAACCTATAATTCGAGCATATTATTTCCACCGTCATTCAAACTTTATATTTTGTAAAATGGTTTAACCGTTAATAAATAAATAAATAAATATTTTTGCGTCCATTTTGGTGCATTTTGCCAATAATCGTTTGTCTTTAGCTTGTTTTAGTTTATAATGAATAAAACAATATTTTTAATTATATTTTTTTGTTAAGTATATTATGTATTTATATCATTATTTTTAAAGATGCTTGTCTGATCCATTCCATTTATCATCCATGCCTCTCTAACGCTGAAATGAAAAAATGTGCACTCTAGGATTATGTAGCAATTTCTCGCATAAATACGATTCCCAAAATAGTTTAATACAACTGTGATATCGCTTGCAGTGAATTTTCACCTAACTAAAACGATCTAAAATTGCCAGTAAACAATTTTTTGATAGTAGATATAAAAAGTTTCACTAAAATCAAGGTAAACTGCTTGGATCATAGTCCAGTCGACTGAACTTAGTAATTACAAATTTACTTTTAGTAAAATTGTGACATTTGGATGCAATTATGTAATTAATGATTGAGTTTTAGTAATATTAGGTATGACTTAAAAACTACATTTGCATTTTAATAAAATTCATGGCCAATTTCCATAAAATAAGATAATTTAAAAGTATTTAAAAGTAAAGTTCGCGATCGTGGTCCAAAGTTTATCATTATAGTTGACATATCACGTATCGCAGTTAGCTTGTCAGAATTAGTCCTCTAAGAGCATAACGTTTATACCAGTCATATTACCCAGTCTATAAAAAATCATCGATTTCATGTAAAATTCTTATATAGGTTTTTAAAAGTTCTAAAAGATATATGAGGGATAGCTGATGACAAATGAAAGGTATATATCTAAAAAGATTTTTAATTTGCTAAAGTACGTCCACTTTTTTTCCCGGGCGTCATGATTCATTTTCAAACAACTTAAATCAAAATATTAAATGAAACGTACGTCGATGTGTAGATAATTATCATTGATACCTACCACAAAACAATAAATTTGCTCCCAAAACAAATCATTTGCGTGAACAATTACAAAACATTTACCTCCTGGTTTTAAGACACTTTTGGCACTGGGGAGTAAATCCAAGTTTCATCTAAAAAGCAACTTCTCTTGTAAATACACTTTCAAGATTTTCCATATATTTACGAAGGAATCTGGCTCTTAGAGCAGCAATAATAGATTGCTCAATTAATTCTCGTCGATTGTCATCCTTTTTGAATTTAATTCCGATGTATTTTAACAATGTACTATTATAAGCGATGATTTTCTAATATCCACTACTTCTTTATCCCTTAATTGACAGCTCAAACTCCGCAGAGTAACATGCTTCTCTGAAAACAAAAAAAGTATTCATTATCGTCTTTTATAGCCAAAAATAAGTTAATAGAAATTTTCATGAAAATTGAAGTACCTATCCAGGTTCTTGTTTATCGTAAAATTCACACTGAAGAAATCAATACTTACTCTGTTGGTACATATCATACAACGTATTCCGTACTGCCATTTTGTTTTCTTTCCTTTTTTTAATCGAGTATATTGTCCGCCGTGATATTTTTAAAGCAGCTGCAACTCTCTTAAAAAACAATTATTTAATAGTAACTGATTAACAAACATGCATTTGATATTTTACCTCTTGAACAGATGTAAGAGGCTCCAAAGATCCTCCATTATTTCTTTCTAACTCAAAATATTCATATAAATTCAACACAAGTTGCTGCGCTTGAGAATTAGCGTTTTTCCAGGCATATCTTAAAAATAATAATAATAAGTTATCTCGAAAATATACAAATAAGTTTCCGTTCGACGGTAGTATAGCCAGACTCATGTAGTATAATGACAATTTGTAGATTTGAAAATATTATCTTTCTCATTAGCTTAAAAATAAATACTTACTGGAAGTAATCAAATTAAGAGAGCAACAGTTATAGTCGGTTCGCTAATCCCAGTCCGAACTGTCTAGTGAATTTAGTAATTATTTTTTTTGCGAAGTTACTTTTTGACAGACTAGAGTGACTGGAAATTACTATACAACCAAGCACACGTGCTTTAACTTTTTTTAAAATATATTTTTTATATATAATAGAAACTTACTTTCTTTATACATGCTTTAAATTTCTAAGCGAAAGAAACCTAGTATAAAATTAATTCGTGAATAATTTCATGCATGGGAAAATATAGAGTGGACGTACTTCAGGTGCTAAATTAAAATACATAAACAATTGACCGATAATTGCACAAAACCCTTATTTTTGCAGTAATTTATAAATGTTAATAACTTTGTTTTTTTTTGCATAATGACATGTAATACAACTTCTTGAAGTTATGACAATTAATGAGTTATTGAAATGTGCTACATCTCAGCTAGATTGACCAAGTATTTCTTAAGTTATTCAATTTTTTATCTCGGAGAACGATTATTTAAAAAACTGTACCTACTTATCCAAACTAAACAGACTAGAGGCATTTAGTAGATCCCAACCGATTCTTTAAGGTTTCAATTTAAGATATATTAATAAAAATCAACATTTTATTAAAATTGTTATTAAAAAAAACCGTTTGGAGACTGACGTTTTGAGTTATAAACATTTATGGCTTTGATATTTGTTTTACCACGCGCTTGTACGCTCACTGCAAGTGCAAATATGGTAAAAAACACTCTTAAAAAAAACCTTCTATCATCAATAGAAATCAAGATAGCATATTTTTCTTAAAATCATATTTCCATGGTTTATTAACATCAAGAGCTGAAAATTAAACATATTAGAACGGGTGATTCATTTAGAGGTACTTTTTTCAACAAGAAAAAACAATGAAAAAAAATGAATTTTATTTGAAAATCTTTATTATCATACAAAAGAAACATTCGTTTACAATTACTTCTTAAAGATAATTTCTTTTAAATATTTGTCGTGACTAATATTGGCCTCCAATGCCTCAATCGTAGCCGGTTTATTCATTGGACTTTGAACTTTACGTAGCCCCAAAGAAAATGTCTAAAGGTATGATGTCTCAGGATCTAGGCGGCCAATTTACTGGTCCCAAGGGTAAAATAAATTGTTCATCGAATCGCTCTCGCAGTAAAGCCATGCTTTCACGAGCTGTATGGTAAGTGGCGCCATCTTGTTGTAACCAAATGTTGAGACCAAGAGCTTCAATTTCAGGTACCAAATAGTCCGTTATAATATCATGACGCGATAACGGTCTCCATTCACAGTAACATTCTGGCCGGCCTCTGTTTTAAAGAAATATGGACCGAAGATTCCACCGGTCCCTAAACAATACCAAACAGTTGTTTCTTCGGGATGTAATAAACCTCTTCGGATTGCTCATCAATCCAAATACGTACCCATACGTAGCCAAAAATAGTCCTCATCGGAAAACAAAATTTTGTCGAAAACAGTGGATCTTCTGCAAGCTTATCGAGAGCTCATCGACTTTGAATAACAAAATTTATACAAATTCATCAAAATTTGCTTTGTATATTTTTATTTTTAGTGAAAAATGATTGATTTGTAGAATTTTTGTCTATACGTTAAAACCGTTATATTAATAAACGTTAAAGAGAGGTAAACATTTTAAAATGGAATAAAATTGTTAATAACTTTGCCAAAATCGTTTTACAACTTTCAATTTTACGTCAAAAGGAGACTTTTCTTGCACCGTTGCAATCTATTTGCTGTTAGATTACCTTAAACCAAAAGGATCGATTCAAATTGTTGTTATACCGATAATGTTTCGTATAGGATCAACGTCTCAAATATTATGTAAATAATTTTTTTTAGAATATTTATGGAAGGGTATGATTTATGAGATAATAAAAACTAAGGGCAGGATTATGATATTTTACAAGGCTGTAACAGTGAGGACAAAATCGATTTAATTTTTGGTCATTCATCTGGACTGGATCATGGCAATTTTCTTTGAGGACTTTATTTATTGCAAAGAGGCCATGTAGCATCAAGAAACCTAAGAACATTTCATCGCTTTCACTTCTTTCGTCTATTTCTTTCACTTTTCGTCCAGTTTACATCCGAACTTAGCATTAAAGTCGCCCATTATTAGGTTTTGTATAGTAGTGCCATTTTTGTTGCATTCTCTAGATCTTCATAAAACGTTTCCACTTCCTCGTCAAATTTAACGCTTGTTTTATTGTTAAATAAAATGGGCACAGATTTTTTTTTAGGTTAGTCCCATTAAGTTGTTAGATATTCTAACACCGAGATAAACCCAACACCTCCTATTTTTTCTTATAAGAATTTAACTACTTTAGAAGTAAGAATTCCAGTTATTTCATTAGTATCTGTGCTCAAGGAGTCACTGTTAGACTGAATATATATATATATATATATATATATATATATATATATATATATATATATATATATATATTATATTATATTTAATAAATAACAATTATAAGTATTACCAATAATGTATTTTTTTTTCCAGAACCTTCTTGCGCGAGCAACCAATTTAAATGCAAAGATGGCAAATGCATACCGATAAGTTGGCACTGTGACTCCAGCCGGGATTGCGACGATGGCAGTGACGAACCGGAGGACTGCCAGAAGAACCACAATTGTCGATCGGATCAGTTTCAATGTACTTTAACCAAAAAGTGTTTACCTACAGGTACGTACACGTCCTGCCTTCTAAAGCAATTCCTAAAGCATTTGTTGACTAATATGTAGTCAATCAAAAAAACTAACTTATTTCTTGTTATTTGTTATGTTTGCGTTTCTCTTATATTATAGGTTGGGTATGCGATGAAGAAAAAGACTGTGGAGTATCACCTGAACTTGGTCCAGATATATCCGATGAAGATCCGAAACGTTGCACTAAAGAAGCGAAATGTAAATGGAACGAAGCTCTATGTGGGGAAGGAACAGATTGTATACCGATCATAAAGTTCTGTGATGGACATGGCGACTGTTCCGGAAATAGCGACGAGTGGGATTTCTGCCAAAACTATACCGAGGCTTGCAACAGGTAAATCCGTAATTTCCTAAATAAATTATATACAAAAATAGGAAGCAGTAATTAGTTTTAACTGACTGAAATGTCAAATGCATGTGCCCCTAAAAAACTATTTTTAATTTTAAATAAAGTTTTTAAAATCAACATTACATTCGATTCTCCCCTTTTAGACTACAGTGTTCTTTCGGTTGCAAGCCCACTCCGAAAGGCCCTCAGTGCTACTGTCCTCTTGGAAAGAAACCTTTGGATAACAAATGTGTCGATGCAGATGAATGTGAGCTTGATGATTCCTGTTCGCAATCGTGTACCAACACAATAGGATCGTACTTGTGTTCCTGCGTGCCTGGATATAAGCTTAATGGGACCGATTGTACCGCTATCAACTGTGAGTATGTTTAGTATTAGTCCAGGGTAATAAGGCAAAAATATACCGTGTTCGTGACATTCAAAAAGCTAGGGAACTGAAAGGTTTACTGATGTTGTAACGAAGATATTTTGCCTACCATAGGGTAAGATTTTGGGGGTAGAAGATTGGGGAATAGAAACTATGGGGGTGGAGATAGGGTAAGCAAAATAAACGCTACTTGTGCGAACTTCACTCAGGGTTTGTTAGGGGTCGTGGATAAGTAAATAATATCAAGGGGTTTGGATTGGGGCAACTACAAAAAAAAATGAAACAAAGGGTCATGAATCTCTTGGGCCAACTAAAACAAAAAGAAACAGGAAACACCTCTAGTAATTTATAAAGAGCGCCACTTCAAGGTGCCTAATTATAACCATTACAACAGCTAGTTGTAACTAGGGAAATAATTATCAGAAATGCAAAACATATCTTTTTCTTATTAAACTCAAAAAGGGTTAGTTAAAGAAATAAACAAATGTTAAGAAACAAAATTTAACATTTATTTTTGTGTCACCACAAACAGTTACAAAAATAAGACAATACAAAAATATAATAACAATAGCTGCAAAATACAAAAATACAAAAAAAAACTTTCATGTGTCATCTGTTTACAAATTCCAAGAGTTGGAGATACTACAAAAACTTACAAAATTTACATGTAAGTTAACCTTTCTTTTAAAGAAAATAAAATAAATTAAAATTTAAACACAAATAAGAGTTACCTGGATTTCACAAAAATTACACTTTAAATTCCTGAGGCCAGAAATTGGAGTTGGACTCTCTGGACACGAACACACGAACAAAAGGGACTGGATCTTACACTGTGAATTGGATCGACCATTTGAGGACGAAGCCGGCACTGGACACAAAACTTATTACTCTGCCTTTTAAAAATCAGGAACAGGTAAAATTAGACGGCATACACATTATTAACTGCTACTAAAAATTGTTTTACATAACGTAAAACGAAGATTTCCCTGAAAAGGGACAAAAACAGGAAACTACAAATTCAAATTCGACGAGAATTTGGACATAACGCTGGAAACCAAATCACTCTTGACTTGACCGCAGCTCCAGCGAGAGTGACGAAATTATCTTTAAAAATTGATCGCCTAAGTTGGAATAAACAAAGCACTTAGGGTATAAACAAAACACAACGGAAATTAAGACGTAGATTATTAATTTGAAAACGCAATATCGGACGGTTTGAACAAAGAAATATCGAAGAATTTGCGCCTGTGACATAAACAAACAATAAAATGATTTATTATCGACGGCGGCGACGTAAAAAGAACGAAAGATTATTTGGGTTTTAAATTGAAAGATACGAACTGAGAAACATTGAAAAAATTCTTATTATAATGCATACATAAGGGGATTTCAATTTAACACATATACGAGGGGATTTCAATAAATTTATAAATGCTACAATGTATAATACTTATACAAACATATTCTAACCATTTCCTGCGTGAAATTTATTGATAATTTTTATTTATAAACGAATTGGTGTGGAAAAATGTACTTTTTGGCGTTTTTATTTAATCATTGAAAAACATAAGGTTTTGAAGGTTTATTGGCGTAACCATCTTTTAGAACATGCAAAAAGCTTCCAAATGACGATTTGTAAAAGTTTATACAGTGTGTCAATTTTAAAACCTAACAATGGGCTATATCTCACGAACAAAATCTGATATCGAAAAATGCTTGAAACCGTTTCTAGGATAGTAAGGTGAAACTAAAATGACATGAAAGAGAACTCACCCACATCAACCCCCTAGGCCCCATCCACCAAAACCAAAAAAGTTTAAATTGCAAGCCCCTACTTGTGATACATTATTGAAAAGACTATAAAAAATGCTATCCAATGGTATAAATAATAATTATACAGGGTGAAGTAATAATTGTGAAACTTTGGTTTAAATGCAAAATTTAATGAGGTTTTTGTTGAACTACAAATTTGTTAAGAATGTCAATTAAGTTAATGTTCAAAGGGGGTTCCTTTGTTTTGTAAACAATAATACAGCCTATTTTCAAATTCTGCACGAACTTTGGCAAATGTTGTTCTAGTAATATCGCGACATGCTTGCGTAAGTACTGGAATATATTCGTAATCTAGGTATACCTAACAAATATATCAGCCTCATAAAAATGACGCTACAGGGTTCAAAAGCCACAGTTAGAGTAGATGGGGGGCTGAGTCCCTTATTTGACATCGATCTGGGAATGAGACTAGCTCTATTAGACTAGGCGGGATCTGTAGAAATACAGACCATAATGGACATTTTCCATAGGAAGCTATTTTTTTGCTGGAATCCCTTCAGGATGTGCCCAATATCGATAATCACGATATGCGCCAGTCGCAAACCCTGTGCTAAATTTTTTATTTAACAAAATCTGAAAACAATTGAAAATTTCTCATTTTTTTGCTCCTATTTTCGTTTATAATTCGGAAAATATTGATCCTAGAGAAAAAATTATAAAAAGTTAAAAGTTTCGTTATTCAATTTTACACAATATTTCGTTAACTAGAAATTGAAAATTTAATGTTTATTGTTGAAAACATAGCAATAATTGAAAAAAAAGTACAAAAAATGAAGTTAATCCTTTAAATGTTTTCGACTTTCTAACCTTGACTTACAAGCTCCATATTCCGCCTAGAAAAACTTTTTAATATGTTTAAAACGTGTGCTAAATTTTGTTAAGATCGGTCGGATAGGTTTTGCATAATAATTTTGCAATCCAGTCTACTGGAAAAAAATCGCAAATTTTCAAATTTATAGTAGGCCCTAAATAAGACTTTCAGATAGTTGCAATTTTTTTTACATATAAAGGAAGGCTTAAACTTTCAAACGCATTTTGTAAAATTCAAATCGGTTCACTAGTAGAGCCTAGAAATTTTTTTAAAGTTTTAAACATTTTTTAGGCTTATAAACAAATTAAATAACTTTACGAGCTTTAAACATATCAATTTCAAAATTTATACACTTAAAGAACATAAAAAGACGCTTCTTTAAAAAAAAAAGATACATTCGGCTTACTGGTTGCCGAGATATTGAAGGTCAAAGTTGGCATACATTTGCCGTGTAACCATAAGTGATAGAGGGCTCGTTTTTAAACAAATACCCTCGTCTTGTCAAGTACTTTTTACTCGAACTTTTACTTGTACTCGAAAAATTATTGAAGATTGAGTCAAAATAAAGTTTATTTATGAAAAAAAAAATTTTTTTTCTCGTTCGCCTTTGTTTTAACAATTTAAATTATTTATTAACAATTTATAAATACATATTTGTTTACTAAAAGTAACAGTTTACTTCAATGTATAAATTACAAGCTCAAAAAAAAAATGCATGAAGAAAAAATGCAATTACTTGTTTAACATATGATTATTGTAAATATATGTAATTAAAAATGGTATTTGAAAATATTATATTTGAAATCCTTGTCGTCCGAGACATCGATTCAAAAAAAAAGAGCAAAATTGGTTAACAAGAAGCCGAGATAATGCAATTTTTAGTGCGCGCTATGATTTTAAACTCGCCGATTCACATTTCGAG
Organism: Diabrotica undecimpunctata; assembly: GCF_040954645.1. Classification (NCBI taxonomy): domain Eukaryota; kingdom Metazoa; phylum Arthropoda; class Insecta; order Coleoptera; family Chrysomelidae; genus Diabrotica; species Diabrotica undecimpunctata. Next base: position 12,848,212 of record NC_092807.1, read on the forward strand.
TGAATGTCCCCCACCACAACCTCTCATGCATTCCGAGCGACATTTTACGCGAAAACGGTTTTTTATTTGTCTTTTTTATGGATGTTGCCATGAAGCGCATTACGTAAAACTTTTCATATAAAAAGTACTTGACAAGACGAGGGTATTTGGTTAAAAACGAGCCCTCTATCACTTGGGGTTACACGGCAAATGTATGCCAACTTTGACCTTCAATATCTCGGCAACCAGTAAGCCGAATGTATCTTTTTTTTTTTTTTTTTAAGAAGCGCCTTTTAATGTTCTTTAAGTGTATAAATTTTGAAATTGATATGTTTAAAGCTCGTAAAGTTATTCAATTTGTTTATAAGCCTAATATATATATATATATATATATATATATATATATATATATATATATATATATATATATATATATATATATATATATATATATATATATATATATATATATATATATAATGTTTAAAACTTCTCTAAATTTCTTTAAAAAATTTCTAGGCTTTTCTAGTGAACCGATTTGAGTTTTACAAAAAGCGTTTGAAAGTTTGAGCCTTCCTTTATGTGTAAAAAAATTTGCAACTATCTGAGGGCCTTATTTATGGCCTACTATAAATTTGAAAATTTGCTATTTTTTTTCAGTAGGCTGGGTTGCAAAATTATTATGCAAAACCTATTCGACCGATCTTAACAAAATTTAGCACACGTTTTAAACATATTAAAAGGTTTTTTTAGGCGGAATATGGAGCTTGTAAGTCAAATTTAGAAAGTCGAAAATATTTAAAGGATTAACTTCATTTTTTTGTACTTTTTTTTCCAATTATTGCTATTTTTTCAACAATAAACATTAAATTTTCAATTTCTAGCTAACGAAATATTGTGTAAAATTGAATAACGAAACTTTTAACTTTTTATAATTTTTTCTCTAGGATCAATATTTTCCGAATTATATACGAAAATAGGAGCAAAAAAATGAGAAATTTTCAATTGTTTTCAGATTTTGTTAAATAAAAAATTTAGCACAGGGTTTGCGACTGGCGCATATTGTGATTATCGATATTGGGCACATCCTTAAGGGATTCCAGCAAAAAAATAGCTTCCTATGGAAAATGTCCAATCCAAAACAGATCCCGCCTAGACTATATAAATACCAAATCAGTGCAAATTGATGTGTTTGCACCGGTACCATAACCAAACTTTTAATGACTTGTCTTTTTAACGATTTTTGAAAACTTCTTTAAATTTTTATGGCAAAAATTGAATCTCTTTTTTTAACGATAGGATCCCTCTTTCGTAGTGGCATTTTTTTTTTAAATTTGACCATAGCTCTGAAGATGGCTTTCTAAGCCGAAAACGCTCACCTAGGAATTAAATACTTTACACAATTTTAAAGTACTTTTCTTTTTAATTCATACATTCATTAATAACCAATTTAATAGTAAATATATATGTTGGTCTGAAACAATTAGTCGTTTAAACAAATTAATTCATTTGTTGGTGTATCTAATCGACAGTGTCTTTAATATGGACTGATTGTTTAAAATTGAGTTTGATTAGTTGATTCGCAGGGAATAGCAATTTCGTTATCTTAAATCTGCGATTTGTAAAGTATAGACAACACTAATTAAAACCGAACTGAAATTGAATCCGAACCTGTCACATGAACTCCACTCTATATGGAAAATTACAAAAAATTTAAACGACAGAGAATAACAAATTCACCTTTAAGAAAAACAGATATGACCTGGTCCCTCACAAACGCAGAAAAAACAACAGTATTTTCGCAGAGCATCTTGCAACTGTGTTCTCAGCACCAGATACTAATAACGATGATATACGAATGTACTTCGAAACTCCATCTCAACTATCTCTTCCTCTGACAGACGTTCGACAACAATAAAAATGCTAATTCCTAAGAAAACTCCTGGTTATGATTTGATAACAGGAGAATTACTTCAGAATCTACCGAGAAAAGCAGAGCTGTTATTAACAATAATACACTCAGGTGCAAAAAAAATCGATCCATGGGTATTATTTGCTGAAAAAAGAAAACGTTTGAAGATATTAGTTTTAAATCAGGTATATATGTAAAAGTATATGTTAGATTAAAATAATTTTTACAGATTATCCAAAAAAATCATTTATTTATAGAGACATACGCCAAAACTCAAAAATACAAGAATATTCAAAACTTTCTGAAATTAAGAAAAACATGAAAAACATTAGGTCCAATGAAAGGAGCAAAAGGTACCACATGCTGATCTAAAATACTTATGTATCTTGCAGCAGTTATAGAACCTCTATCTACAATAACTAAATCAGTATGGGGTTCGGAACTGATACCAGCCCAAACCATAACGGAACCCCCCCGTTAACTTATTCTTTCCGCAATATTACATTGAAAATATCGCTCTCCTTGTATTCTCCAAACCCTTTCTCGGCTGTCTGGTGACCTTAGACAAAATTTGGACTCATCTGAGAACAATACATTGCCCCAATCTGCATCACTCCAGTTTTCATGTTCTCTTGCAAAAGCAAGGCGAGCTCTGCGATGTTCTATGGATAGTATTGGAGATAGGGCTGGCCTTCTGGCTAATAAATGACCTTCTACAAGTTGTCGACGAACTGTCCATCTGCTTAAATCCACATTTCTCACTTCGCTCAGACGCTTTGCCAGTTCAACTGAAGTTAGATGCCGATTTCTCAAACATCATGAGACCAGAAATCGATCATCTCTTTCGGATGTTACCCTTTTACCGGTGTCGCTAAAACGTCGAACTGCTCTTTGAACCGAAGATCGACTAACACCCAACATTTCAGCTGCATAATTTTGGCTACGACCATCTTGAACTAAAGTCACCGCCCTTGCAGCATCTGTCGGAGTTAGAGACATTTAGGAAGGATAATTAAATAAAAATATAACACGTTTTGAAAATAAAATCAAAGCTTCTCTGTCTTTTGTATATTTGGAATAATTCGTCTACAGTCATGTTTGTCCAGTCTCGAATATTTCGCAGCCATGATATAGAAGACCTACCGCAATAATACTTAGAGAACTGTCACTGGCCGGTACCTAACTCACGTTAATTTACTTACAGGCTATTTACTTATTACTCTGTGTATAGGGTAGATTGTAAACATGCAATGCAATAATAATAAAAAAAGTTTGTTCGTACCAGTGGGATAGAATTTCATCCGTTCCATCCAGTTCGATATCGTTCTTTTGGCTGTGCTTACTATGCCAACGAAAGGTTCTAGGTCTATGGATGTTTCTCTTGTCCCTTTCCTGACAAGTAAGTTAGCTTTTTCGTTCCCTTCAATACTAGTATGTCCAAAAACCAAGAATAAACTTACTTTGTTGCTTTTTTCCGATCAGATTCTGAAGACAGTTCCAAATTATTCGATTTGATTTCAGTACCTATAATGCCGCCTGGCTATCCGATGATTTTTACAGATTTGTTCCTGCAATTCCCTTGTATTAGTTTCTGCATCTCTACAGCATAAATTTCTGGAAGATAGTTGAGTTGAGTGATCATCTAGGCTTTCACTAAGGCTTAGTCTTGGTTTTCCTCTGTATACTTTAACTCCAACTCCTTTATCGGTTTTAAAACCGATCCAATTCACCATATTACAAGTTTTTAGAACAAAACTTTACCGTAATAGCTTCTGTAATAGACAGATACTTCCCAATGAGTAATTACGCTTACAATGAACACTTATTTTTAGTTCCTCCTTCGGAACCACCATCTCTAATATTTTCCACCCAAACTGAAATTCGAAGAGTGACGCTGGAGGGCAAGCCTTTTCCTGGTAATTCAACTTTGCGTTTACTGAATAGTAATGCCCTGGAATTCATCCACAGGAACCACACTGTGTGTTACGTGCACCATAATGTAACAAAGGTAAGTACTAGAAGTATTAAAGTTAAGCATATAACAAGACAGTTAATTATTACTTTATGAACGATAACTAATTATGAAATGTCAGTAGAAGGTGAAACACTTGAGCGCACTTTGACCTTTGACCCCTGACGTCACGGCAATGATAGTACCATTCGAACAGCCTGTGATCAGCTTTTGAACAGGTCTTGTACAGGTTTATATCAAGTTCAACAAATTGGTAAGAGTTGAACCTCTTGTACATGTACAAAGCTGTTCAAAATCTATTCAAAAGATGATCACAGGCTATTCGAATTATGACTAGCACTGCTGTGATGCCAGGGGTCAAAGGTTAAAGTGCGCTCAAGTGTCTTACCTTCTACTAATGTTATTGTTAGCGTTAGATATTGGTATTAAAAATGATACCTGTATCAGAAGATATACTTCCAGTTCTATAAAAGTTGTATTCGTGTTTTAGGCTTCGTTTATGTGCGCTAATGTAAACGATTTAAATCAAAGATGGTCTTTGAACGTTGCCTCTCCACTCCTGGAAGTAGATTTGGTACAACAATTGGCATTGGATTGGATCACAGAAAACTGGTATTTTATGGACGATCAACGGGAGATCATCCTTGTGTGTACCCATAACCTAATGTAAGTTTATCTATTTGCTTGTTTCAGTGCATTATTAATTTAAAATTTTCATTTTTGTATCACAGAGCAACGTTTGGGCACGTGTAATACTATACTCTTATTCTTGCGAAGAGATAACAGTTTAAATTCATCTAAAAACAGTGTATTATCGTATAAATTACAATATTTATGTATAGTACTTAATAGTAATAGTACTTAAATTAACAGAACTATTCCTTCGGTAACTCTGGCGAGAAAAAATGAACTTTTAACTCATAGATGCCAATAATTATTAAAATTTAAATGGTTGCAATAAACAATCAAAGACAATTTATAGGTTTAGGTAAAACTAGGTAAAACTTACCGCTGGGTCTAATTACCAGGGTTTGCACTACGAAACAACGAACAAAACCAATTCAATATGCGTGTATGGGTTCACTTGCCGGGTTACGTCTTTTCTTTTCAACGACTGGTGCTCTTCTCTTTAGCGAAATGCATTTCCGAGCCTCAGCGGTACTATTAAGGGATCGGAAGAATACAGGGGAGGAAAAATGTATTGATTCATTTATACAACCATATTTGAATTTAAACACACACACATATATATATATATATATAAATATATATATATATATATAAATATATATTAAGGGATCGGAAGAATACAGAGGAGGAAAAATGTATTGATTCATTTATACAACCATATTTGAATTTAAACACACACACATATATATATATATATATATATATATATATACAAACAACACAGTTTGTTATGGCTGCAGTCAGAAGGTTTGGCCGGGATATTACAGAAACACTCTTTTGACTTTTGGTCTAGCTTTCGGAATTGTTTTATTCCTTCTTCAAGATACTGTAATTAGAAGAATGTGTAAATATTTACAACATATCACAAATTGTCAGTGATATGTTGTAAATATTTACACATTCTTCTAATTACAGTGTCTTGAAGAAGCAATAAAACAATTCCGAAAGCTAGACCAAAAGTCAAAAGAGTGTTTCTGTAATATCCCAGCCAAACCTTCTGACTGCAGCCCTAATAAACTGTGTTGTTTGTTTATATCGACAGTCAATAATATCCAGTATTTCTTGTATATATATATATATATATATATATATATATATATATATATATATTAACAACCTAAAACTAAAATTATTATTATAATTAGAAAATAAACTCAACTGTTTAACCAGGTTGAACCGCGTAGAATATTTGAGTACACCGAGCTTTCGACTTCCTCTCTGGAGTTTTCATCAGGACTTCAGGTGTCTCAGTCTCCTGAGATTCCTATTTTCATAGGCATAATCAGTGAACACTACAATGATGCTCATTAGGTATCTCTTACATATGATGAATTAGTATTTTACTTACTAAGTGAGGATGTTTGTCAAAATGTTTGAAAATGAAGAATTTATACATAACAATAAATAAAAACTGAAACTAAGGCACAGATATTAAACATATTTGACGTCAATAATTTAAAATTAAAGTCTATAATGTTAAAACTAAATATTTTTTTTTATATCTGACAGATTTATACTTCTTCTTCTTCTTTTTGGCTTTTATTCTACTGAATAATCAGCCAGTACATTTGTTTTGTTAATTTTTGGGCCACTGTCGTGAGTCTGAGAATATATCTCATGCCCTATTATCAATTATCAGTGAATATAGACATTTTTTCTACATATCTACATTTTATTTATGTTTTCCAATTGAAGTAAGGTTAGACATTTATTTGATGTACAATTTTGTTTTATATAAATAGTAAAATTTTTTGGTCATTATCATAATAAGTTAAACAGTTTAAGTAGTTTATCAGCAATTAACATTATTAATAAATTAATCGACAGATCTTAGGCAAAACTGTTAACTTTGGTTCTTCTATTCTTGTCCAAGGTTAGTAAATAGGAGTATATTTCACTCAAATGTTTAATATCTGATTTTTTGTTGATACAATTATCACATTCTGTTATGGTTCATTGGTACTTCTTCTTGGTTTAGGTGGTGTAATATTCTTGTCGAGTACGACCTGAGCAAACCAAGAGCAATTACGTTGGATCCAACAAGCGGCTACCTGTTTTTCACAAAATGGGGACATTCTTCTCCTATGCTCGAACGTGTAAATATGGACGGTACCGACAGAAGATCCATTGTAGATCATACAATTGTTTATCCGTACGGTGTATCAGTAGATTTTCCGACCAAAAGAGTCTATTGGGTGGATACATACTTAGGTAAGTTCGATTTATATAACAGGTCAAGATAGAACGAGGTAATCAAAATGAAAAACGTCGTGCGTTTGTCAAAGTTACTGAAATACATCATTTTTGTTTTTAGATTATGTGGAAAGGGTCGACTATGATGGACGAAACCGAAAAACGGTACTAAGAGGTACTAAAGTACAAAATTTATATGGAATTACCGTGTTCCAAAATAGTATCTTTGTGTCTTCGTGGTATAATAACAGTATATTGGAGCTGCATAAGTTTAAGCACGAAGAAAAGAGCGTCGTTGTTAATATTAGTAGACCTTTTAATGTATACGTTTTCCACAGACAGCGCCAACCAGATGGTAAGCATCTTTTTTATTCTTTTTTTTTTATAATTTTATAATATAATTAATGCAGGCATCATTATTAGATATTATTTCATGTTTTAAGGTTAGTATTTCAGTGTAATGATTACTGTACCGGCTGATCTACTTCTGTGACAAAGTTCGTTATATCTGTTATTATAGGTGTTCAATTTTTCACATGCAAAAAACAATATTATATTTTTCGCTATATCATTTCTATAATTACCAACCTTAATATCAAAATCATTACTTAAACCAATCCTTAGTAATAATTCCTCCTACCTATTTTTATTCCCACCTGCGAGAAGTAAAGACATTTTTGGACAATGCAAAACAAATCGTTCTAACTTACCTATTGGTTCCTGTAGAGAACAGACGTGTTTTTCGGCTCTCTTAATTTGATTCCCGTAGAAGATACACGCTTTTTCTCCGCTCTCTCGATTGCCGTCTACCATAGAGCAAAGACGTTTTTTCTCTTCGTGGCCGTCGACTATGCTTAAATTCTTTTTTTCTCCTTTTGGACTATTTCAAACGCAAAAGTGACGTGTACACGTGAACTAGCTACAGATAAACACCGTGAAGCCGTTAAAAGACAACTCGAGTTCATATGAGAAATGTACCTTGTGTGATTCTATTGTGAGTGTATATAGCAGTGATATTGGTACGCGTTTTTATAAACTTACTTCAATCACTGTCTGTATAACATTTAATTACCTCTCCGAATTATTTTGAACTATTGCTACACCCCTAATAATTCTGAAATTATTTTATTAATTTCGCGTAATGTACAGCTGGTTGCTAAAAAAACTGATACGACTCTTAAGCGTATTTTGTAAAAAATTGAGAAGTGTATTTTGGAGGATAAATACTTATTATTTACATACTGTCACTGTCACTGCCAAATCTTAAAATTTGTCAGATAACTTATTCTCTTCAACCTCAAAAAATGGCTCCACATGCTAGAAAAGAACTAAAAGCAAGAATTGTATCGAAATTAGAAGAACCATTTTAACGTAAACTGAAGAACAGTTTTTAATATTAATAAAAAATGGAGAGAACAAGAAACTCGCTAAAGAAAGCAAGGTTCTGGAAGACCAAAAATATCTACCGCTCATGAAGATCGTACGCTTTTGGAGAGGTTACAAGAGAATCCTTTTGAAGATGCGAAAACTGCAAGAATTATGTCAAAGTTTCCGGGAAGAAAGACAACAACTTGGCGCAGAATTAAAGCATCGCGTCTTAGGTACCGAACTGCAGCAAAAAACAAGCTCTTACACCATAACAGAAGCAATCAAGAAATATTTGCTTTAAATCATCAGCTACAAAATCAAGATTTTTGAGATAGGGTAATATTTACAGATGAGAAAATTTTTCAATCTTCTAAAAAAGGCAAATTTGGGGCGTATAAACCAGATAATAATAGATTTAATCCTCTATATTTTGATAGATATCGAGCAGCTTGTCATTTTAGCGCCAATGTATGGGGATGGATTTCATCTAGAGGAATGGGAATTGTATGGCGTATTGATGGCAGGTTTGTTGGGCAGACTTATCTGATCATTCTAGAAAACTTCATGTTTCGCAGTGTAGAACAGTTGTATCCAGAAAATAATTTTATCCTCCAACAAGATAATTGTCCTGTTCACACGGCAAATATAATAAACCAGTGGCTCCAGAATAACAACATCGAAACCTTACCATGGCCCAGCTACAGTCCAGATTTAAACCCAATCGAGAATGTGTGAGGGGTTATTATAAAACGATTGTATCGGCGTAATTTTATACCTCAAAATGCTGAAGAGCTGTGGCACGGTGTACAACAGGTTTAGAAAGAGCTCTCTGAAAAAGATAATTTCATAGTTCCTTTCACTCAGATGGACTGAAGACTACAAGCTGTTCAATGCTGATGAAGATATTACAAAATATTAATTTTATTTTTTTTTTGTTACAATTCTTACATTATTATATTGTTGAGTTAAGTCGTTTGTTTTATTCCTTAATAATATAAAAATAATAACAACAACCCTATTTTATGTAAAAACTATCATTCATATATTCTTTATAAAATGCAGGAATTCAAAATAATATGAAAATTTAGACCTTAATAATTTTTACAATTATTTATGAATTAACATATGTAATCAATTGTTTGTTATTTGTTTGTTTATTTTATTATTTGTCTGTCATAATAAATATAATATAATGTCGAGCCAATCAAAGACACTGCTCAAAATGATCAAATCTTACTAAGAGACGTATCAGTTTTTTAGGAACCAGTTGTACATGACCTTAATTGTGTAATAGGAGATACCAGAAAAGTTATTAGTTTATGATGGTGATATAAAATACAGGGTAATGCATTTAAAAATCCTAAGCAAATAGTGGGGCTAGTGGGTAGGAACTCTTTCTGGATAGCCCTATCGAGGGAAGTGAATAAATCCCTGCCGTCCGCAGATTGCAGGTGTTTCCTGACATGGAAAACTAGTACCTGCTAAGGGTCCCTTGTCCAGGGTCATGGATGAAGTCCACAACGGCATCCTTGGCGGAGAAGAAAGTCTTCACAACAGTTTGGAGGGAGGAAGTGGCAGCCCCTGGTTTTAGGGTTGTTATAAAATCAAACCTGGAAATCGGCTGTTGGTGTTTCAGTATTTGTATTGAGCGGAAGTCGTGTAGGCCAGAACGGTCAATACATAACAGTACCCGGTGCGGTGGTAACCACCTAAACAGCGTGTATACAGCGGTGTAGAAAGCCAAGGGAATGACTGCTGTAATATTTTTCCCAGGATTATTTTATTATTATGATTAAGGAACTAAATGGTGTCCCCGATTACGGGCGTTTCTTAAATGAGGCAGGGGTGCGAAGAATGTCCCACTTGTCCAAATTTGATATCGAAATGAGATGTAGAATAGGCACATGGAGTTTATATGAACCCGGAAAAATGAACACAAGAGAGGTTTGTAAATATGTTAGCGCTGTATGGCAGGTATCTGAACGAGTTGTAATGATTCAGTTGAACGCGAAATCCAAAAACATAAATTGTGAAAAAAAGTGAACTTGATGTCGTCCAACCGCCTTGTTGGAGAACGTCCTCAATTACGATAAGCATCGTGTCTAGGTCTCCATTCTAAAATTTTCTTGTTCCATCTTCCATCTCTGACTCTTAACATATCCTGCCCAGTTCTATTTCAGCTTTGTAATTCTTTTAATGGCGTCCGTAATACCAGTTTTTCTGGTTTTTTGATTTGAAACTCTGTCTCTGCCAGGCGTCACCTTCTCCAGGCTTTTTGTTGTTCTTCATACCTTTTAACGCTGATTTAATTTCCTCTTCGGTTATATCTGGAAGTTCCTCTGATCCTTCATTTTGTATTTTTGCATTTTGATATTTCTCAACAAATCTCAACATTTTTATAAATTTTGACAATCATTTAAAAACTATGGCACAAACAGGTCGTTACTTTTGTACCTCTTTTCAATTATACAGGGCGTTGAACTTGTTACGATTTTTATTGAAATTTAGTTACAACTTTTTAAATACCCTGTATAACACAAAACAACTTTGTATTATTGTAACGAGTCCCTGTAATGAATATTTAAGGCCCTGTATATTTATGACTAATTTTAAAATGCGAGCTTACAGCTATTTTTATAAATAACTTTTTTTGGTATCTCCTATAATAACAAATATAAAGGGCTTCGTCACGTGAGTTGATCACCCTGTATATTTTGGTAATGGTACTATATATTTTAATTTTTAGTTGCCCATCCATGCAAGACTATGAACGACTGTGATCACCTCTGCATCCCGACGTGGAACGGTGCCATAGCCATCAAGAAGTGCATTTGCGCAACAGGTTACACGCTGACCGACCAAAGAAGATGCTCGAAAGAATTGCCTTCTACTTTTTTACTAGTATCTAAAAGCCGTCCGTTTTCAATAAGAGGTATAGATTTGAATACCGGGAATGAAACGATAGTTCCTATTATGAACATTGGCAGGCCTAAAGGGCTGGATTTCGACGTGAAAACTAAAAGTATATTTTTCGCCGATGCGCTGAGCTTGACAGTTAACCAAGTACCTGTTATCAATACCACAGATGTAAAAGTCCTATTAAAAAACGTAGTTTGTGATGGTCTTGCTTTCGACTGGATATCCAGGAATATATACTGGACAAGCCTTGAGAAAGGAAGCATTAGCGTCACCAAATTAGCGAACACTTCTATTACAAGAACTCTCATAGAAAGTAGCAATTACAGTCCTACTTCTATAGCTGTAGATCCTTACAACGGTGTAATGTATTGGGCCGATTGGTCCAGTTTATCTCCAGAAAAAGGTCGTATAGATACGGCTAATATGGATGGTACAAATAAAAGAGCATTTTTAGTCGAAAAAATACATTGGCCCACTGGATTGGCCATCGATTACCAGACTAAAAGGATATTTTGGGGTGATAAACACCTTAAAATCATACAAAGTGTCGATTTTAACGGAAAAGATCAAAGAACTGAAACTATAGGCGGAGTGGATTCTCCAGTTAGCCTGGCTATTGGTGCAGGAGCTACGAAGAATCTGTATTTTATTGAGATGGCCAAAGGTGCTATAATGGCCTACAGAAACGACACGGGAGCTAGAAAAGTTTACGTTGGAAATTTGCCTATTTTTGATATCAAACTCTTCGATGAGCAAGCACAAAAAGGTAAGTAGTACTAGTGATCTATTCATATATTTAACAAGAAACTGTTCTTTTTAGATCATCTGTTCATCACCTTTGGTTTCTCTTGTCAGTCTTCGTCAATCATCACAGCTGGTCAATCTTGTTTGTCCATTATTGATCTTTTTTTCTTATCAGACGACCGACCCATCTCCATTTCAGTTTTACCACCTTTATAAGTCTTTCCCCTTCGTTTTTCTCTAAGATCTTCGTTTCATCTATGTTATTCCAATCATTGACTTCCTTTTAGGTTATATGTGTTATCTCCTTTGGTTTCTCTTATCAGTATTCGTCAATCATCACAGCTGGATAATCTTTGTTGTCCACTTTGGATCTTTTTTTCTTGTCGCAAGACCAACCCATCTCCATTTTAGTTTTGGCACGTTCTCTGTCTTTTGCTTTCGTTTTTCTTCAAAGATCTTCGTTTCTTTTTCAATTTTTGTATTATTTCAACCAAAGACTTCCTTTTAGCTCATTTGTCCTATAGTCTTTGGCTTTTCTTATCAATCTTCGTCAATTATCCCAGCTGGACAATCTTTTTTGTCCATTTTTTATCTCTTTTTCTTGTCAGACGACCGAGTCATCTCCATTTCAGTTTTACCACCTTGTATAAGTGTTTTTCCTTCGTTATTCGTCCAAGATAATCGTTTCTTTCTCGATCTCTGTGTCATTCCAACCATAGACTTTTTTTTAGGGCATCTTTTTATTTTCTTTGATTTTTCTTGCTAGTCAGCGTTAATCATCACAGCTAGACAAAATCTTTTTTGTCCACTTTTGATCTTTTTTCTTCTCAGACCACCGATCCATCTCCATTTTAGTTTTGCCACCTTCTCTCAGTCTTTTTCTTTCGGTTTTCTTCCAAGATCTATATTTTTCTTCCTCGATTTCTGTGTTATTTCAAACATTTTATTCCTTTTAGATCATCTGGACAATCTTTTTTGTCTATTTTTGATCTTATTTCTTGTCAGACAACCGACCCATCTCCATTTCAGTTTTACTACCTTTTATAAGTCTTTCCCCTTCTTTTTTCTTCCAAGATCTTCGCGTCTTTTTCGATCTCTGGATCATTTCAACCATAGACTTAATTTTAGGTCATCCAGCCCTTATCTGTGTTACTGCAGCCATAGATCCTTCCATTTTTCTGGACTCTATTTAACTTCATTATGGATGATTTTGTTATAGTTAAATTTGCCACTTAGTTACGAACTGGGAAAGTTCTTAAGTACGGGGTAATTTTAAACTCTTTTTAAAGTTTAAAACTTTGGAATATCGAATCGATATCTTTAAACACATTTAAATTTCATACATTTGTACTATTAAATTCTGTAAATTTTAGGCGATAACGATTGTTCTGTGTCGACATGTCCCGAACTATGTCTACCACTACCTGACCACGGTTCCACGTGCGCATGCTCCGATGGATATCAGTGGACGAATGGCAGCTGTATCAAAGCGGCTAACGTTACAGCGCCCCCTAGCTGTCCTCCACAAATGTTTCAATGTACTCAAAAGAGGCACTGCATCCCTAATGCGTACCTGTGTGATACGGTTGACAATTGCGGAGACGGTTCTGATGAGTTACTCGAGCCGGGTGGTCCCTGTCACAATGTGACCTGTGGAGAAAATCAACTTAAGGTAAGAAAAATCAGTAGTCTTTTATTTTGATAATATCGATAATATTTTATGAATGTTTATTTATATAATTACTGAGATTTTTCTAAGTATATATTCGTATATCGGCGTAGTTTTCTGTCCTCAACAGTCGCTCTTCAGGTCAGAAAATAAAACAACAGTTTCTTCTAAACACCAAATGCCCCAGGGAATAAGTGTGGCGGGCAGAACACGAGCTGAATGAGCTCCCAGAGTGTAGGAGAGTCTAGACGAACTCGTGAAGGACTAAGAGCGATGAAAAACCTCACATATTTATACACTCATTTGTCAGCGACTGAAAGCGTTTGATGACATATCCCCTCTGGAGACTCTGGCAGTGGGTGAAATTTATTGAAAAAATTTACAAAGGTAGAAAATACGACTTCGTCTCCTTCTATGACTTCATCTTCTATTGGATATCATTTTCCTGTTAGTTAGGTCCGAAAGGTTGTCTAGTCAAGTACGCTTTCGCTTACGTCGTTGGAATGAACCATATTTCGTTAGGTCAAGGTTGACTGCCCTACTCCTTCTGTAACCTCTAGGACTTTTGACTTCGAAAAAATCCCATTTTGCCGAAAACATTTGGTACATCAGATCTGAAGAAAATTTCGATGATGGATTCTAGATTCAGCACTTATGATAGTGTGCAGTTTAGGTAGCTCTCGGGAAGTATGGATCTTTTCTTCGGTAGCTGCTATTGTGTCGACTATTATTGTTTTGTGAAGGTCTGAGAGCCACTTAAAAACCGCTCACATTTATACAATTGGTGTACTTTCGTTTATGGAGATGGAGGGATTTCCAAGTCAATCATTGACTGAGACATTTTTTTGCATCTTTTTCCCTCAATCTATACACGAGGACTTTTCAGAAAATAATGTACTAATATTATGCCGTTCATTGTTAGTGTGACAAGACAAGTTGTATCGCAAAACATTGGGTGTGCGATGGAGAAAAGGATTGCTTGGATGGAACTGACGAAAACCCAGAAACCTGCTCTCAAGTATGTCCGCCTACAAAATTCAAATGCAAAAAGTCGAGAAGATGTCTTCCTGCTAGCTGGCGTTGTGACAACGTTCACGATTGTGGATTCGATGACCACAGCGATGAAACTGATTGCAGTGAGTATAATCGTATTCTTTTTTTAATCTTATTTTCTTTTTTTATCTGTAATAAATTAAGGTAACAATTTTATCATTTTTTACTTCTTATATTAAAGAATATGTCGATCCTCGAATGCTAACATCTAGTAGTGATAGTTTTCTTAAGAAATATGACTTCCTTTTGCAAATAATCCAAAATTTATACGGTATGTCGATAAAATCCAATAATTTTGGCAGATATATTTGAGTGTAGGTGTTAGCATTATTTGCTTCACTTCTGGTGTGTGCTATATGAGGCCTAAAAACACCGGTCTTCTAAATGACACACCATTGATTTGAATTTTACTTAATTGATATATTGTTTGTATCGCCCGAATATTTTTAATTTTGATTATTAACTAACAAATCTTCCAGCTTAAAATATGACGCACCAATATGATTTTTTTTTACTCATTAGTGTAGTTTTGTGGATTAAACATTTGTCCTATTATTACTTAGCTCTAGTTAGTACTCTAATACTACCGAAATACATATTCTAACTTGAGGCATAATAACCATGTGCTTGTGGCCCCATTTCATTTTTCTACATAACCTATATTATCTATATACAGGGTGAGTCATGAGGAACTTTACATACTTCTACCATATGTAGAGTCCCTCAGGGAGCATATCATGTGGCCACTAAAAATGTCAACTCCTCTTCTTTATTAATTAACAGGGTGATTTGTGTAATTGACCATTTATTTCATTTTACTGTAGTGTTTATACGGCTTATTTGATTTTTTAAATTTTTGCATGATACAGTACACTACTATCAAGCATTTGACTGGTATTAGCTAAACTAAAAAATTCCAGGCTTTGGAAAAATTAATTTAGGGATTCGTATTAAATATTACACCCTGTATAAATTTTTTTTAAAATGCAATAAGTGATTTTCAAACTACATAAATAGCCAATGAAAACGACATATGCGACAATGTTGTCGCACTTTTATTAAATTTTTAGTGAATGATCAAATCAAACCAAAAATAGAACAACCATAATGAAGTATCAAATTATAAGGTATTAATTTAAACAAATGTTATAAATTTCAAACATTGTAATTAAAATGAGTTGCTACAACATAATCCAATCATACCCGAGTCGATAGCCGTAGAGAACGGTTTGTTTTGATATTGCTGTCGGTGCGAGTTTGATAGTGATCGCTATTGTGTTATTTTGTGAATTTGTTTAGTGCAAATTAGGCCCATAATTTGGTATTCCAAAAAATCTAAGTATGGAAGAAGATGCTATTGGAGGTCATAGACCGCCCGATGAATTACATTCCGTAAACACGTCTGAAAAAACTAATATTGATGATAACAGGTCTGTAAATACTTTAATTGATTTTGAAAACCGGTATAAACCCAGCGATAAGGCCCCATTCTTTGTATATATTGAACACAAAAATAAAAATATCGGTAGGTTATTTCCAATGAAGGTAGGACATTTTTTATTAAATGATTCGTCCATTAAAAATGATGTACTTGATATAAAAACAGTTGGCATTAATAGGGTAAAAGTCATTTTTAAAACTTATTCTATAGCAAATAAAATAATTAATCATGATTTAATAAATAAAAATGATCTTATAGCTTATATTCCAAAATTTTATACACATAGAAAAGGCATAGTCCGTATGGTTGATACTTTCTTTTCGGAGAATTATTTAAAGGATGCGATAATATCCGAGAGACAAGTGGTAAATGTTCAAAGGATGCAACGAAAAGTAACGAACAACGATGGCACAACTCAATTAGTACCAAGACAAATGATAATTGTAGAATTTTTGGGAAACGAGGTTCCACAAAACATAATAATTAATTTATGCAACTTTTCAGTAGATCCATACATACACCCGGTAGTGCAATGCTATAAATGTCTCAGATATGGTCACTCCTCAAAACAATGTAAATCTAAGGACAGTAGATGTAAAAAATGTACAGACACCACCCATACTGTAGAAACTTGTAATGAAAATAATCATTGCATATATTGTAAAACCAACGATCACACCTCGTTGTCTAGAAAATGTCCAATATACGAAAAACAGAAGAAAATCAAAGCAATAATGGCATCAGAAAATATAACATTCAGAGAAGCAGAACAATTACATAACAATCCAAGTTACGCAAAAATAATAACTAATAATAGATTTTCTATTCTAAATAACACTTCCAATTTTCCCAGTTTACCTACCTCGTCTAACAATGTCCCTAATTTCACATTAAATAAACCGGTAAGGAAAACTATTCATATTTCTACAAATAATAAACGTAAAGCAACTTCTCCACCAATTTTACCCCATACCTCTGCGTCAACTTCTATCAAAAGACCTACCCCTAAATCTAATCCTATAATACCCAATCCCTACAGGGACGAATTTATTGACTATAAAGAGAAACTTATATTACTTGTCACATCTCATATTAATCAACTTATGTATACCAATAATCAATCTCAACCTATATGCAATTTAGAAAATGAATTAAGAAAACTTATTTCTAATAATTTAGAAGAAACAGGTAATAACAGAGAAACGGATAATTTAGCGACGAGTGACAATGAAAGCATTCACTCGTATTATTAATTTCCAAATGCACAGTCAACTTACTCAATCTTCCTTAAATATTTTACAATGGAATTGTAGATCGTTAGTAAGTAATAGGGATAGTCTCATAAATTATATTAATAATTCTCATGTAGATATTATAATTTTATCCGAAACTTGGTTGAAAAACCAAATAGACTTTAAATTAAAAGGGTATAATTTTGTTTCAAAATGCCGTGAAAGTGGCTATGGCGGTGTAGGCATTTTCATACTAAAGGGCATTGATTATCAAATAATTAACATTAACTATAATTTTAATACCGGAATAGAAGTGTGTGCAGTCTTACTTAACAAAATTAATATATCTTTTGTGTCTATATATAAACCATCTGACATCAGAGTAGAAAAGACTGATTGGATACATTTATTTGAACAATTCGATTATAATAATACAGTTTTTTGTGGTGATTTTAATGCCCATCATTACATGTGGGGTCCGATCCCGGATGACCGTAATGGTAGAATATTAGTCGAAAGCATGGATTTTTTCGAATTAGTTTCTCTAAACGACGGATCACCTACTAGAATCGCCGCGAGTGGCAATCATTCTGCCGTTGATTTGACTATCACCTCAGCCTCATTAACAAATCGTATAAACTGGTCAGTATATCACGAAACATTGGGATCCGATCATTTTCCTATTAAAATAGAGCTTAAAATTAATCCTACTTCTTTCCTAATTAATCCATCAACAAAATGGAACGATTGCCGCGCTGACTGGAAGCTATTTCAGACAGATTTAGACAAACAATTATCCACAATTTTATCATCTAATAATCTTTCTAACGATGAGAAGACAGCCCTACTCTTTCAGACTATCTCTCTAGCTGCTTCCAAATCTATGCCCATAAAAAAACCTTTTACTCCCTCAATTCCAAGGCCTTATTGGTGGGATGAGGAATGTACATTCATAATAAAAAAACGATCAGAAGCATTGAAAGCGTATCGAACCCAAAGTAACTATAATAATTACATAAACTATAAAAATATAGCAGCCCAAACCAAACGATTATTTAAAACAAAGAAAAAAAGTAGTTGGATAAATTTTTTAAATAGTCTAAACAAAAGCACACCTCTTTCAAAAATATGGTCATCCGTCAGATCAATTTCCAATAACTATCAGTACAACAAAAAACCTCAACTTTCTGAAAATCTCATTAAACAGATGTTAGACCAACTTGCACCTTCATCTGCCTCTGGTAATGTTGGTAGGATTAAAGAATTTTTTCGTTTTAATACTAGTGTAGATTCCATGTCAAAACCTTTTACTCCTTCAGAACTTGATTTCGCACTAAAAAAAAGCAGAAATACAGCCCCCGGTTTGGACGGTTTTACTTATAAGATATTGGACAAATTGCCGTCAAATGCCAAAGATGTTCTCTTACAAATCTTTAATAGTTGGTGGTTGAAACAAGAATATTGCGATACTTTAAAAAATATTATCATATGCCCTTTACTCAAATTTAACTTAAACCCAGAACTTCCATCATCTTATAGACCCATTTCTCTATTATCATGTGTGACAAAATCCTTTGAAAGGCTTATAAAATTTAGATTAGAACATTTTATTGAAAGTAGTTCAGTTTTTCCCTACTCACAGTATGGATTTCGTAGAGGTCGAGGTACCATTGATGCTCTCATACATTTAGTTACGGATATTCAACTCTGTTTTTCAAAAAACGAATTTATGCTATGTTTGTTTCTAGATTTAAAGGGTGCATATGACGTGGTTGATTTGGATATATTATATTCAAAAATGGTGGGGTGTGGTATCGATAAAAGATTATCTGTAAATATAATAAATTTGTATGTGAATAGAAAAATATACTTACGGGACCATAGAAATGTATTACACGGTCCAAGAATATTATATAACGGTCTCCCACAAGGCTCAATTCTAAGTCCTTTATTATTTAATGTTTATACTGCAGATCTGCATGGTTTGATGGATGAAAAATGCAAAATAATTCAATATGCAGACGATATATGTTTATATACCAGCCATAAATCCTATGAAGATTGTATGTTGAATCTAAAACTTAGCTTTAGTAACTTAGATAAGTGGGTGAAACAAATGGGTTTTAGTATATCACAAGAAAAATCTTCGATTGTATGTTTCACTAGACGTAGACAAAAAGTCACAGGCAAATGCCAGATAGGTGATTATAATTTCCCCTTAGCAGAAGAGTATAAGTATCTAGGCATGATCCTAGATAAAAAACTCTTGTGGTCCAGCCATATAAAGTACGTAAAACAAAAGTGCGAGCGTGGAATTAACCTTCTGCGTTTCGTTTCTAAAAAAAGATGGGGTGCAGATCAAAATATCTCTTTAATGTTTTATAGATCCTACATACGATCCATTCTGGATTACGGCTGTGTTCTTTACGGTTCAACATGCAAAACAAATCTATTAACTCTTGACAGAATACAATTTAAATCAATAAAAATTTGTCTAGGAGCTATGATGTCTTCACCAAACCAAGCAGTTCTAGCAGAAGCCCAGGAACCACCTTTACACATACGTAGGCAAATGTTAGCCAACAAACGTCTAATAACATACAGATCGTTTAATACAACTATGGTTCACAAAATAGGTTTACTTTTGACAGAAAATTTAACAAATTCTTATTGGAGAATAAAAAATTCTCCTCCTCTTGCAGAATCTTTTATCGATACGAATTCATTTCAATCTTATATATTACAGCTCCCAAAATTTCCTTTTTACATACAAGACTTTGAAGTTCTGATAGACAAACCAACCATTATAATGCCCTCTTATTCAGATTTGCCAATTTTAACTAATATTATATTCAAATCCATACTAAGCAAATTAGGGGAAGATTTAACAATAATTTATACAGATGGTTCAAAAACTGTTGAAAGTACTGGTTTCGCTTTTTTTGTTTCAAACAGCAATTATGTTGAGAAATATCGAATTCCTGAATGTTGTTCTATTTTTACAGCCGAGGCTGCTGCTATACAGAAAGCACTAACTTGGTGTGTCACTAATTATTGTGAGAACATCGTAATAGTATCAGATTCTCAGGCAGTATTACAAGCTATTCGTAGCCATCCATTGGATAGTTTTCAAAACTCCATTATACTTGATATCAAAAAATTATTACATAATCTAAAATTCACAAAAAAAACAGTTACTTTACTCTGGGTTAAAGGACATAATGGAGTAATTGGAAACGAATTAGTGGATGTTGTGGCAAAAAATACATCTGAGATATCAGAAATTACAAATTTTTACTACTTTAAAGATCTTTTTTCTATTATCAGGAGTATTGGCAGGGAAAGATGGATGTCAAAATATAAAGAGGTTCAGAAGTCTTCAAGAAACCATTACTTTTCTATTCATCCATGCTTACCAAAAAATATTCCCCATTTTAATTTTAACTATAATAAAGTACATTCTTCGTTAATAACCCGGTTAAAACTTAACCATGGCCTCTTTCCAGAGCATCTGCATAGGATCGGAATCTATGAAACCCCTTTCTGTCCTTGTGATGGTAAATCTGTCGGAGATTTGAACCACTTATTTTTCGATTGTCCTAATCATAGGGAACAGACTCGAAGCCTATATCTAGATTTAATTGATCTCAATATTAGCCTACCAGTGAACATCAGCAATCTGTTATCTTATTCTGACAAATCTATATATAATATTCTAATCAAGTTTATAAACGAT
The DNA here is from genome assembly GCF_040954645.1 of Diabrotica undecimpunctata. NCBI lineage: Eukaryota > Metazoa > Arthropoda > Insecta > Coleoptera > Chrysomelidae > Diabrotica > Diabrotica undecimpunctata. The sequence goes on from NC_092807.1 coordinate 12,869,120, forward strand.
TCTAAAATAAAAATTTAAACATCCTTATAACAATTTTCTGTGGCAAAAAGATTTTTTGTCTAATGCCATCTCTCTCTCTCACACACACACACACACACAACATAATCCAATACGTAGAAAATTAACATCTTTACTGTCACTTTGTATTATCTCTACGATAGAATCAATTGTTTTTCAATTTTAAATTTTTACTCATAGATCGTATTGGGGCATTATTTTCGATAAATAATAAATTAAATTGATTAAAAAGTCAAACCTCTTGTATGTGTTAGTTTTTGCTGATTGTAAATGATTAAAATTTTATGTCAAATAATAATACATTGCATCAACTGTACTAAATAAAAATAAATCTAAAAAAGTTTAAAATGAAGGTTGGCGTTGACCGTTTGACGTTTCTTGATATTTTATACCCATTGTCATTATTGTCATTATCAATTGTTATTTATGTGTACAAGAATACATATTTCTTCTGTCATATCTACGTTAAGTACATTGTGTTAGTTTTGGTAGAGCTTTTGTTACTTTCGTTCAAAATGCCACATTAGTTTTCGACCACAGAATATGCAGACATAATATTTGTTTATGGATTCTGTAATGGGAATGGTAGGGCTGCTAGTAGAGAATATCGCAGGAGATTTCCTAATCGTCGAACTCCCAGTCATCCAACATTTGGGTCAGTTTTTAATTATTTGCGAGAAAATGGCACTTTTCCTAGTGGAACAACAGAGCGACATGTAGATGAAGCGCAGGAAGATGACATTATGGACGCCGTTACTATGAACCCTACAATAAGCACTAGACAAGTAAGTCGAGAACTCAATGTTACTCAATCAAGGGTAAGTAGAGTCTTACAAAAAAATAATCTATACCCATATCACATTCAAATGGTTCAGCGACTACATGCTGGAGATGAGATCGATAGGTTGGAATTTTGTAGATGGATTAACAATAATCGACCAACGCTATACAGGACACTATTTACAGATGAAGCCCAATTTACCAGAGACGGGATAAATAATTCACGAAATTCACATGTGTGGGCAGAAGAAAATCCCCATGCTATTCGAGAACGTCGTTCTCAGTTAAGGTTTTCGGTTAACGTGTGGATTGGTGTCATAAATAACCAATTAGTAGGTCCTCACTTTTTTGATGGTCCTTTAACAGGGCAGGTCTATTTGAACTTTCTACAAAATATTTTGCCGAATTTGCTTGCCAACGCGAACGTTGCTATCCGAGGGATGTATTTTCAGCATGATGGGGCACCCCCACACTTTTTACTGGCAGTGATTACCATATTTGGGGACGATTGAAGCAACTAGTTTACGCAGTGAATATTAATAACCGACAACAATTAATTGATAGAATTATACATTGTTGTAATACTATTAGAAACGATCTCCAGAGTATCCGTAATTCAATACGTCAATTAACAATTCGGCAACAAAAATGTGTACAGGCTGCAGGGTTCCATTTCGAAAATCTATTTTGAATTATTTTTATTTTGTTACCATTATTGTATCTTTTCCAGTTCTAATTTATGGGTTTATCATAACTATGTACATATTTTTAGTTTTTTTTTTTTTTTTAATTGTTCTTCGTTATTGTTAGTAGTTACTGTTTTTTGTTGTGCAGTGACTCAGTTTATCATTTCAATTAAAATGTTTGAAATTTATACCATTTGTTTAAATTAATTACCTTATAATTTGATACTTCATTATGGTTGTTCTATTTTTGGTAAGATTTGATCGTTCACTAAAAATTTAATAAAAGTGCGACAACATTGTCGCATATGTCGTTTTCATTGGCTATTTATGTAGTTTGAAAATCACTTATTGCATTTTTAAAAAAATATATACAGGGTGTAATATTTAATACGAATCCCTAAATTAATTTTTCCAAAGCCAGTCCTGGAAGTTTTTAGTTTAGCTAATACCAGTCGAATGCTTGATAGTAGTGTACTGTATCATGCAAAAATTAAAAAAATTAAATGAGCCGTATAAACACTACAGTAAAATGAAATAAATGGTCAATTACACAAATCACCCTGTTAATTAATAAAGAAGAGGAGTTGACATTTTTTAGTGGCCACATGATATGCTCCCTGAGAGACTCTAAATATGGTAGAAGTATGTAAAGTTCCTCATGACTCACCCTGTATAAAATATGTCATGCCATGTCATTCTTCTTCACTTTACGGCCACAGAACGACATAAAAAGGATTAACGGAAGTATTACACTTTACAATAGACCTTTTCATCACATTTTTTTTTGGGCGCGTGCATTATTATCAGTCTTTTTTTTTTCGTACTGTTTGTTGTAAAGAAGCATGTTAGGTTAGCAATAAAGTTTTTAATCGATTATTATTGTGATATCCGTACAAAAAGGAACTACGAAGCGGTGTTGTTATGGAATATTTATTTTATTGAGTATACACTATAATAATATTGTTGTTAATTAATATATTTCGACAAGTAATGAAAATCCATTTACATCATTAATTATTAGAACAAAAAATTATAGATATTGTTTGTATAGTAAACAGTGTAATCTTGTCTAACTTCTTTAGTTCAGTTCTTTTTCCTTTTTGTGGAAGCCCATAACGTTTGAATTGCGTAGAATTATAGGTGCACAACGCAATTTTAAATAAGTGAAGCGCCATCACTGATTTTTTCTAATAATTCATTTAATTGTGGAGATAATACTGCGTTCACATGATGAAAAGGCGTATATTTCACGTTCAACTCTTGTCCTATAAATTAACCTTGTCCAACCAAGCAGTAAATACGTACAAATTTCTAACTTATAAGTTATAGCAGCACAAATTGACTTTTGACACATGTCAACATAAATTGTAATTTAACCAAAATCTTATTCGCTCCGTGCGTGACTGACGCGACACCTACCGCCTTCATCTGACAGTTTTGGACCTCTCAATTTGAGATTAAACATATGTTAAATACATACGAAATTGACAATTATTAATAATTAGTTTTTTAATTATATTTTTTCAGTTTATTTAAGTACAAAATAAATGTAGTATTAAAAACTGGGTTTCTAAAAATTCATTAATTTATATTTTCAACCCCAAACGGAAAAGAAAAGGAAGAATCTAGTACTGGCAAATCAAATTTTTTATGTGGAAGAGCATGTAATTAAAAACAATAATAGCAAGAGTTGTGATATAAAAGCTGAAGTCATTGGGCAGGCTGCACTTAGCTTGAAGCCTTATGAAATATCATTTAAGGTAAATTATTTAAATTTTTCCTATTTCAATTGCATAAAAGTGAAATTATGTGACATTTACTTTTTTATATTAATGGCACGAATTCATCTTTTTCTTTTCTCTAATTTATATGTAATCTTTGGAAACCTATAAAAACTACACTGACTATTTTTGCTATTATTAACGCAATTAAATACGCAACATGTATTTGCACCCATTTTTGATAAAATTTATGAGTAAAAAGATAGGTCCAATTTTGATATATTTCGCCGCTACGCACGCTGGCATCGTTTCAAGGTACCTCTACCCACGGTTCGTAGACTTACTACGGTTGCCTCTTCCGCCTAACCAATGAACATTAAGCCCGAAACTGTACTCTCGTGACGTAATTCTTCCCCTTCAACCAATCAACACTGCAATCGACCTGCCCTCTACATTCAGTTTCAATCGCGAATAAATGGGTTTTGTATTCTTGTGTACTCTGGTGACGTAACTCAAGCATCCCCACCCCAGTCGGAAGAGGCAACCGTAGTAAGTCTACGAACCGTGACCTCTACCATGGTTACGCACGGAGCGAATAGTAGTAGTAATGTCATTATTGGTAATTTTACATTGAAAAAGATTTTTCTCAAAGCTCTCGTGACGTAATATCTAATTACTAATATATACATATTTTAGAAACTTCTCCCTGCGAAATCAACGAATTCGCATGCAAAAATGGCCAGTGCATAGCCTCCAGATATTACTGCGACTGGATTAAAGACTGCGAAGATGGCAGCGACGAGATCAACTGTGTCACTTGCGATCCACAAACTGAAGTCCCGTGTAAACCAAGGGACGAATGCCTTCCCAAGTCAGTAGTGTGCGATGGTAAGGTCAACTGTCCGGATGGATCGGACGAAAAGGATTGTGGACCAAAGATCGAATGCGAACCTGAAGAATTTAGTTGTTCGAATTATGAATGTATACCTAAGGTAAATGTCTTTGTTAATAATAATAATCCCTCTCAATTCTATAGCACCTACAACGTTTGACTATTTAAAAAGATATACTTCAATTGTAATATAAAAAGATATATGTATATAGCCCCATATATACAAACCACACTTACAAATCCACATTTAAAACTTTATTCTTTTAGGAATTCGTTTGTGACTCGGATCTTGACTGCATAGATGGCTCTGATGAAATGAATTGTGATCCTGGCAGATTGAAGAATGCTACTAACGCCAAAACCCACAGCTTCGTCTGCGATTTACCTGACAAGGCTTGTGATAATAACACCAAGTGTATATCAGCTGCCAAATTGTGCGACAATAGACAGGATTGCGCAGACGGGTCTGACGAAGTCGACAAGATGTGCCAATGTAAGTTTTGTACATATTTCATAAGTACGTTAGAAAATTATACTTAATTCAAAACTAAGTTAAGTATAGTTCCTTAAGATTGAGAAATTCTTGATATATGGAAACCTACACTGTTTTATGTGTCAATCTATTTGGTTGTTGATTGTCAAGCGAAACTGTTTCCATCTATTGGAACAACTGTCAACGAAGTTCACTATCAGCGCCCTCTACATTTCAAATTACAATAATTCTTCAAGACATGAGTCTAAAGAAGGTTAAGTTACACATTATCGCGGAGCGGAATGGAAAATTCTGAATATCTGCAAATTAGCGTAGAATCACACTTAAGATTTTATTATTATTATTTAATTTATTATTTATTTCTTCATTAGTTTCTGTATTTTATAATATAAAATTACGTGATACTGTAACGTCATTATATTACTTGCAATTGTCCATACTTCCAATTAGTACAGAAAACAAGATGAATGTCCCTTATTAGCATCGGGCATCTTCGTAAACAGAATGGAAGAGGCTACAGAACCATGGAAAAATTTGCTTAATTGGTAATTCAAGTGATTCCATTGTTGCTTTGTGTGCAGATTCTGTCCTCTTCCATTTTATTCCGTTTTGGATAATTTGCAGCTTGTGTAAGCTTGTCATATCAATTTTTTTGCGATATATATATATATATATATATATATATATATATATATATATATATATATATTTATATATATGTATATATAAATATATATATATATATATATATATATATATATATATATATATATATTTATATATAATATATATAATATACAGAAAATCACTTTTCATTATTTAATAGATCATGAATAATAGCAAGCTGAAGAAGATCTGAATAAATTGGATATTTCTGTAAAGATTTACAAAAAGATGTTACCACATAATTGGATGCAGTCAGATGTAGAAATTAGTAGTGCAACAAACTTTATTGCTAATCTGTTTAAATAATTTATTTCCAATACAACTGATTTAAGTGAAGACGAAATTATTCCCACGTCGAAAACATATCACGCAATGACACTAATTATCAACGGTAAGATAAGAACCGAAATTATAGTGTTTTTGACAATTACTTATGAACATTTTAATCACGTTTTGTATATGTGTCAGTTTGTGGGTTTGTTTACGGTACCCCAAAGTACCTTTTTTATGAAAATGCATCCAGTTGATTATTTATATAACAAAACTGTCAAAATGACAATATATGAAAAATTCCGTTAAGATCTTATATATATTAAAATTTGAAATTTGGTTAAGTAAATGGATAAAATAGCAACAGAAAATCTCATTTTGTTACAGTTTTTATGAATAATACGACTTTTGATCCAAAATACAACAACAATGATGATAATTTTGATGAAAAATGTGAAACATTCAATTTTTTAGATAATGTCTGGGAAACTGATTTTAATCAACGATGGAACTATAAATCTAATTAATATAATATAACTCAATGGTTACTGGCAAAAGCCATTGTACGACAACACTTGCCCCTTACCAACCCGACCTGAGGCAGCGTGGTAAGGTATGCCTCGCGACCCCTTATGAATAAAGGAAAAAGAAAGACACGGCCCTCATTCTCCGTAGGCCCAACTGACCCCGAGATGGGTAGTTCTCGGGAACCAGTCAGGAGGGCAGAGGGTGCTAAGAATCTGCGGAGTCTAAACCACTACCCAGCCAGATCAACAACACTATACGTAGCGACCTATAACTGCAGGTCGTTAGCGAACCAGGCAAGACTCATAGAGTTAGAAAATGAAGCAGTCAATATTAAATGGGATGTCATCGGAATAAGCGAAGTAAGACGAAAGGACGAAGAGTTAATAGAACTTGAATCGGGCAACATCCTCTATCACAAAGGAACAGAAAATGGACGAACAAGTGGAGTGGGGTTCCTAATTAATAAGAAATGGAAGGATAGGATAATCGACATAGCAAGCACCTCAGACAGAGTAGCTAGTCTAAGTCTAAGACTATCCAGAAGATACACCATCCAAATTGTGCAAGTATATGCACCAACCATATCCCACTCCAATGAGGAAATAGAGGAATTCTACAATGAAATAACTGAGGTGCTTAACAAGAACAAAAGCCAATTTAAGTATCTAGTCGGGGACTTTAATGCCAAAGTGGGTAAACAATCAAATCAAGAACAATGTGTCGGCAACTTTGGCATTGGAGAAAGAAATGAAAGGGGAGAGAGACTGGTTCAATACGCACATTACCAGAACCTCTCAATCGCCAATACCTATTTTAAGAAGAACCTCAATAGGAAGTGGACATGGTTAGCTCCCAATGCAACTACCAAGAACGAAATAGATTTCATCCTAACTAATAAGCTGAAAACCATAAAGGATGTAAGTGTGCTCAACAAATTCCGAACAGGTAGCGATCACAGACTAATTAGATCTCGGGTCGTTCTAAACACTAAACTAGAAAGAATGAAATTACTCCAGAAACCAACTGCAGGGGTAAATATCACTAACCTAAGCAACAACTCGGAACGCTATCAAAATTTAATTCAAGAAAAATTACAAGACCCAACGAATAGCACACACTTAATGGAAACAATCTTAAATTGCGCCAAAGAAGTTGGAGGATCACAAGCACACAACAGCAATAGAAAACTTTCAGATGAAACAACAGCTCTCCTGAAACAACGAAGAGAAATGAAAATTAACTCCAATATTAATAGAATTGAATATACCGAACTGTGCAAAGTAATACGGAAAAAAATCGCAGAAGATATAAAAACCTACAATGTACAAAATACAATCGAAAACCATAAAAACTATAGGAAAACCAAGAGGAAGTTGGCAATCGGTAGAAAGCAAATAATAGCATTGGGAAACAACAACGAAAGGATCACAAATAGGGATGAAATAATAAAACATGTAACCGAATTCTATGAGGGTCTATATAAAGCTCCGGAAGCACAAGAAATAGGCGAAGAAGAAATTGCGGTTCAAGAAGATGTACCAGATGTTCTCGTGGATGAGGTAGAGGCAGCTCTTAAGAGCATGAAGAACGGCAAGGCAGCCGGTAATGACGGTGTTACAGCCGAACTTCTAAAGATTGCTGGTCAAACAACTTGGAAAATCCTAGCAAAAATATACACAGACTGCCTAAAATCGAGACATATTCCAAAAAAGTGGAATTCAGCCAACATAATCCTTATTCACAAGAAAGGTAGCAAGGAAGACATTAGAAATTATAGACCGATCAGCTTGCTACCTGTGATATACAAGGTATTCACCAAAATCATTAACAACAGAATACAGAATACACTTGACGCTGCACAACCCCGAGAGCAAGCAGGCTTTAGAAGTGGCTTCAGCACAATGGATCATATTCAAACATTAAGGGAAGTAATGAGCAGAACAAAAGAATATGATCTACCACTGGCGCTAGCATTCATAGATTTCGAGAAAGCATTTGACTCCATATACCCAAGAGCAGTCATAGAAGCTCTTGTCGACCAAGGAGTAGATAAACCATATGTCGAAACGCTAGCAAATATATACAAAGAGGCCACAGCTAGAGTAAGCATATATGAAAATACCCCAGAATTTCCCACTCAGAAAGGAGTCCGACAAGGAGACACCATATCCCCTAAGCTCTTCACTGCAACCTTAGAAAATATCTTCCGGAAATTAGACTGGAACAACCAAGGTCTATGTATAGATGGAGAATACCTAAACCATCTTAGATTCGCTGATGACATCATTCTAATTGCTAGAAGTCCTGAAGAATTACAACTGCAAATTAATGACCTTAATACAGCCAGCAATGAGGTAGGCCTAAAAATGAACCTAGCAAAGACTAAAATAATGTGCAATGATCTGATCGCCAACGTGGAAATAAAAATTAATGAAACCTCGCTAGAAGTAGTAGATGAATACATATACCTGGGACAGCTCATACATAAATCGGGATCACTACTTCCGGAAATCAACAGACGAATAAAACAAGCGTGGTCAGCATTCGGACGAAATTCCATAGTCTTCAAGTCCAAAATGCCACTATACCTCAAGAAGAGAGTATTTGATCAATGCATATTACCCGTCTTGACATATGGATGTGAAACTTGGATATTAAAGAGAAAAATAACGTCGAAACTCCAAGTAACTCAAAGAGCAATGGAAAGATGTATGCTAGGGATAACAAAGAGGGATCGTAAAAGAATTGAATGGATACGGAGGCAAACCCAGGTGACTGATGTAATCCAAAGAATAAAATCCCTGAAATGGCAATGGGCAGGACATATGGCAAGAAGAACAGATAACAGATGGACCACTAGAACAACTATGTGGTACCCCAGGAACGCTAAGAGACCAAAGGGGCGCCCAAATCTCAGATGGGATTATGATATTAGAAAATTAACAGGAACAACGTGGTCTCGAATAGCACAAGATAGAAAAATATGGGCGCAAATGAGCGCAAATTATTAGAACAACGTATAACTAAGACATCGTCGAATAATAATAAGAACATAAAATAACATTGAAATAAGGGAGGCTGCACCGTAATTGGAAACGGGTGATAAAGCTGCACATGATGATGATATATATATATATATATATATATATATATATATATATTTATATATATATATATATATATATATATATATATATATTTATATATATATATATATATATATATATATATATATATATATATATCTATTTTTCCTCTACTTGTACAAAATATCATTAATTTTTGCTTTCTTTATTTCATCGCTGATTTATGTATTTATATTGGGCACCTCTTAAATGAGTGACTTGTTTATAGATCACAACATGACAAATTACCGGCTCTCTTCATCTTGCGAATACCCTTCTAGACTGTGTGACAACGGCACGAAGTGCATCGACGTCGAGAAGTTGTGTGACGATCGCAAAGACTGCGAAGACGGTTCTGACGAAGGTCTAAGGTGTTCCGATATGCTTTGCGAACATAGTCTCATGTGCTCCCACGACTGTCATAATGCTCCCGAGGGATTAATTTGTACCTGTCCGAAAAATCTTCTTCTGCAACCCGATAAGATAAACTGCAAGGCTACACATCCCTGCGAGGCGTTAGGAGCTTGTTCACAACTGTGTATACCAAGAGGTAAGTCATGAAATTTTTACCGTCGCTATGTTACCAAATCCACTGGTAACTTTAACATCATAATATTTACCACCATATAATGTAAACTAAATTTAAACGAACAATTTTTAACGGGTTTTTACCCACATATTTAGTGCCTCAATACATGTATAACTAGTGCACTGATGATGGAATATGGATTCCGAAAACGTTTTGTGATATAGGCCGATTGAGTTTTTAAATTATATACCTTTTATAAAGGATTTTTAATCAAAATTTTGAAATTTTTACGTTGTAAATTTTTTAATGTTCCAACATAATAGAATAAAATGGAAATATGCTTTATTATCACTGAAAATTGAACAAATTTTATGGACAAAGCTTACAAAAAGTCAAAAAAATAACAATAACAATTAAAATTTACTAATATTGCATAAATCGTCAATATCACAAAATAAATTGCATAATAAAACCTTACGAACTGTTTACGAAGTTTAAGCTGCTGCATGTGATACCCAAATATATATATATATATATATATATATATAAGTAAACATTAAATATTGGGTTTGCAGCAATAAAAAATGAAACGTGTACTCTTGTAAATTTTTATTCCAAGCTTTCGGACATTGGTTATGTCCTTCATCAGGGAGCTACAAATGTGATGAATAGTTTGTTAACGTTGGTATAATTAATTAAAAAATTCACTACTTACAAACTTAATGAGGTTGTATCATCAATGATGTTATGTAATGTTGATAAAATTTATCACAGTCTGTCATCTTTGTTCAATATAACAAACCTATTTCTATGTTTAAAATTCAAAAATTACTTTACATGTAAATTCCGACATTAGACACAAACACGTTTTCCGTAAGCCTTAAAAAATTATCAGCGGTATTGCATCGAAGCCACTGAAATATATCACACTGTTACTTATAGATGATTCCTATTTCAGGTTCCCGCTACAAATGCACCTGTGTAGACGGTTACGTCATCCAGGACGACGGTTTCACCTGTAAAAGTACCGACAACGAAAGACCCTACGTCATTTTCAGCAATCGACACGAGCTTAGAGGTGTGGATCTCCATACGTTCGGTCTAAAATCTTTCATAGCCAGTTTAAAAAACACCATAACTTTAGATTTCTATCACAAAAATGACACTAACATGATCTTCTGGACTGACGTGATAGATGATAAGATATATAGAGGTACTATCGTTGGTGGATCGTTAGGAAATATTGAAGTGGTTGTACAAACTGGTCTTACTACGGCTGAGGGACTTGCTGTTGATTGGCTTGGTGAGTATTTACTATTTTCCTTTTTTGACTTGCGGAATAACAGGTTCGAAGGACCAAAAAATTACTTTACTACTAATGTTTTCAATACGCTGTCTAAACGAATAAATTCGAGTATATTAATATAAATACGTAGTGAAGACACTACACAAATATCTGAGTTAACATTTTTGTGCTAATATAAATATGTTATAGACATTATCTTTTTCGATAGTAGTAAAATATTTGTGACAATCTGTGCAAAAATATATCGACTTCTGAATATCGTATTTAAACATATCTACGAAGACGCATCTAAAGCCGCGTAAAGATCTGAGAATTCGCCTCGGATAAGCATGTGTCATGTGCTTTTATTAACAATTGTTGTTAACTTTAACGAAAGTTCAAGATGAATATAGCCGCAAATGTTAACAAGTGCTGGGATGTTTTTATAATGCATATGTTGTATGCTTTAAAAAGTGTGCTAAAAAATCATCAAAATACGGCTAAAAATAAAAAAATTGAAATACTTTGAATTTGACCAAAATTTTCTCCGTACCAAACCACCGTGATAACTGGTGGTTTGACGATTGCCAAATCTATCCGCTAACCTATCAAAGGCAATTGCAAAAAAAATTCTAATAATTAACTGACTTAATCTCCAAAATAACAAATATTTACTCGTTCTTGTTTTATATCAATTAAAAATTGCAGAATTCATAACATAATATAATCAAAATGTACTTTTCTAAAGTTCTCTCTCTCTCTCTCTTTATATTTGAAGCATCTATCTATCTATCTAATTAGCCTTCTTCGGTCCATCTTTGGACATAGGTCTCCCCAATCCTTTTCCATTCTTCTCTGTCTGTCGCTATAGTCATCCACCTAGAGCCCACGTGCTTCTTAATATCATCTGCCCATCTCATTTGGGGCCTTCCTCTGCTTCGTTTATATTCCCACGGTCTCCAACTTATAAGAATTTTGTTCCATCGGTCTTCTTCTTGTCTTATATTGTGTCCTGCAAGCATACAACATTTGAAGCATACATATAAATTATAAAAACATGCCAACACTGCAAAACCGAAAAAATTTTTTTCATGTTTGACATTTGCAGATATAATCAGCTTGTACGTTCGTTAAAGTAAACCAAAATTGTATTAATTTAAAAAATCCATACTACACTGAAAGTGAATTTTAAATTTTAGGATACCATAGTTCTAATGTATGTATGAACTGACAGTTCTTTTCTTTAAGGGGAAAACTTATACTGGGTGGAGAGCAGCCTGGACCAAATCGAAGTGGCTAAATTAAACGGCAGTTTTAGACGGACTTTAGTAGCGGGAGATATGGAAAGTCCCAGAGCAATCGCAGTGGATCCTCGAGACGGATACCTCTTTTGGACGGACTGGGATCGACAACTGCCCAGAATCGAACGTTGTTCCCTGGCTGGTTCGGACAGGAAAATAGTTGTTAAAATTGAGTACAACGGCTGGCCGAATGGTATTACTTTGGATTACACCATCAGGAGGATATATTGGGTAGACGCTAGATCGGATTCTATACATACATCGAATTATGACGGAGGAGATGTTCATGAAATCATGAGACATCCTGAGGTGCTGTCCCATCCTTTTGCGATTACGGTCTTTGAGAATTTCGTTTACTGGACGGGTAAGTAAGATAATGTCTTTGTTACCTTGTCATATTTAACACTTACACAAAATTCTATGAATTTAACAATTTTTTTTATTAATACACTTTAATATACAGGGCGCGTCTAAAGTTCGCTCCATCCAATTATAAGTTTGTAAATTTTTGGATACCTGAACTAAGTGTACAAGTTGATCAAATTTTGTGACAAAGTCCGTTATATCTTAGAAGGCACAGATTAAAGCAAAAATGTGAATTTGGTTTCGAAAATTAGTTTACGGATTTTAATATCAGATGTCGCTATTTGTCGAGTTGCTTCCTAAGACAGAAGATTTTATTTTTAAGTTCAGAGCTACTGTGAATAGCCGTTCTGAAGAGCCATTTTAGGGCGAAATGCGTATAAGCGGATACACAGACGCATTATACGTGAAATCAAATCTTAACTGTATTTTCCTTTTATTCCGATATACTCTGTACGAGTACTAGAAACCAATTCGCTAAGGATTTTTGCTTAGTTGAGGAGATATGTTGTGGAATGCAATTTTTAGGTTCCCCGTGTCTCTAATAACATCTTCATCAACGTCTGTTTTGCCTTGCAATTCTTAGAAGGCGCAGATTAAAACAAAAATCTGAATTTGGTTTCGAAAATTAGTTTACGGATTTTAATATCAGATGTTGAGATTTGCTTCCATACGAAGCCATATTAGAGTTGCTTCCTAAGACAGAAGAGATTTATTTTCACGTTCAGAGCGACTGTGAATAGCCATTTTAGGGCGAAATACGTATAAGCTGATACACAGACGCACTATATGTGAAATCAAATCTTAACTGTCGTTTTCCCTCCGTTATATCTGTTATTATATTAGGTAGCTGTAAGTTTCACCTTTTAAAATTAGTTACAAATATACAGGGTGTTGTTACAATACAAGTTGTTTTGTGTTATACAGGGTATTTAAAAAGTTATAACCAAATTTATATGAAATTTGTAACAAGTTCAACGCCCACTAGAAAAATTTTTTTCGTTGTAGAACACGGTTTTCAAATGATTTACTCACGTTTGTAAGCATTTGTGGCGTAATCTTATGAAATGCGTTTCGAATTCTGACCTTCATATCATCAATTTGTTGTTGGATGTTCACGTCACACTGGATCTTTAATCTTTCAGAAGTAGAAGTCAACTTTATTTATTTCTGGGGATCTATCTGGCTATTCATCTTAGGGGAAATTGCTCATTCAATTTAACTTCGATAAATGCGTTGTGATAAGAAGCAGCTCCGTCATATAACTACCACAATTGTTGACGGATGTCGAGTGGCCCGCTTTCAAGTAAAATCGTTAAATTATTTACTACAAAGTCTATATAAACCTCTCCGTTTACTGTTTTCTCAAAGAAGAAGGGTCTATTACATAATTACCAAAGTACCACCTCAAACATTTAAGAACCACCTAGTTTGAGTCTTCGTAATTATGTCGTACGGATTTGTTGTGAAGTAATAGTGGACATTATGCCTATTAACACATCCGTTTTTGTAAAGCATTGTTGTTTCATCTCTGAATAAAACAAAATCGAAAACGTTTCTTGGTGTAATTATTTTTTGTTGTGCCCATTCACATAAAGCAACTCTTCTTTTGTTTTACATTTTCTACATCAAATTTTGGTTGCAATTGTGAATCACTTAAAGAGACAAAATCTTTTAATTTACGACCAAATAACAGCTCTGCAGGAGATGGTATACAATGATTTATGGGTGTATTACGAATTTCTGCTAAAGCCACATACATATCTTTTTAATCAAACAAAATGTTTGTAAATCTATTTTTGTGGGATTGCACATATCTTTCAATAAACCTATTGAATGTGGATTTCTAGGATTTTGTGAGTAATTACCCTTTCCTTGAAAAAATTTTAAATGTACCATTGGTGAACTGGGAACCATCATCCGGCTTACGATGTCTTAATATTATGAACAACATTTTTCATTAGTGGCGTTATTATGTAAATAACTTATTTTTGGATATTTTGAGAAACTATCAACAAGTAACTAATACTGTTTGCTATAAAAATAAAAAAATCAATAGCAACTGTTTCCCGTGATATGTTTGCAATTTTTTTGGGTATTAACATTTCTTTAGTTTGGCTTTTTGATAAATTGAACAAACTCGACAACTCTTTACCAGATCTGTTATTTCTTTGTTAATAAATGGCAAAAAAACGTGGTCTCTTGCTCTTAAAATAGTTTTTTTAATTCTTAATGGTGGTAATGCATATATATATATATATATATATATATATATATATATATATATATATATATATATATATATATATATATATATATACACTTGAACTCCTAAGTGGAGCATAGAACTTCAGTGAAAACGCGCCATCGGGTTCTGTTTTGCGCTAAGGCCTTCACCTCATTCCAAGACTTTCCTTGGCCTCTTATCTCGTCCATGATGGGATCTTCTCCAAGTTTGTACTGGGCGACCTCTTTTTCTTTTTCCTTGGGGATTCCACTCTAGGGCAGTCTTTGCGATACTGGAACTATTTTTTCGGAGTGTGTGACCGATCCAAACCCACTTTCTGGACTTAATTTCATTTTGTACCCTCTTTTGTTCGGTCAGGTGTAGTAGATCTTCGTTTCTGATGGTGTTAGGCCAGAATATACGAATAATTCTTCGTAGACATTTGTTAACAAAGACCTGTAGTTTGTCTGTGAGGGTGTTTGTCACTTTCCAGGTTTCACATCCGTAGAGTAGAACAGACATGACATATGATCGGAATATTCGGATCTTTGTCCTTGTAGTGGTGGTAATGGTGGTAATGTAACCTGTCCGAAATTTCCCTACGTTTAATTTTAAGAATTATAATTTTTTCTCATCTAAACAGTACCCCTTTCTAATCATTTCCTATCATTTCTGATACTTGTTCTCTAAAATTCCAATATGCTTTTATCATTTCATGAAGTTTATGTTTTTCTAATGGCCATTCTGATTTAACCACTTTTGATAACTCTCTTAATTCTAAATCCTGTTCTGATTCAATTTTTACTCTTTCAAATTTTTGTGGACTTTATCATAGTAATCAATTAATTCTACTTGTGCATGCATATCTTGCTCTACAATTTCAGAACTAGAATCATGACAACCTGAGCGAGATAAAGCATCAGCTGACTTATATCTGACTAAAATCAAATTGAGTATTGAGCATTGATTGAGTAGCTTTTTAAATATGGCCTCTTAAGGTAGATGATCATTCTCCATCTCTAAAATTTCCATCGATGTTTTTAAGGAACCTTGTTCTAGGTCTTCCTCTTCTTCTCTGACCAATGGGTCTATCAAGGAGCGTATTTCTAGCTGGGTCATTTTGTTCCATTCGCATTACATGCCCTATCCACCTTAGACGTCCTATCTTAAGAGCGTAGGCGCAAAATTTCGGGCCAATGCTTTTTAAATGCATTCTTTTTTTTTTGAATCCTGAGAAAACTAATAAATATTTTTGAAAAATTTAAACACAGAATGAAAGAATACATTATTACCGAGGGCCGAAAGTCCCTGAAAACTTCTATAATGTTTATTTTAGAAAAAAAAGAGAAAATTTAGTGTGATTTTTAATTTCAAATATCTCATTCAAAAACACTTTTTGTTTATTCTAAGGGACTTTCGGCCCTCGGTAATAATCTAATCTTTCATTCTGCGTTTAAATTTTTCAAAAATATTTGTTAGTGTTCTCAGGATTCGAAAAAAATAAATGCATTTAAAAAGCATTGGCCCGAAATTTTGCGCCTACGCACTTAATATGTTTTACGATATCAGGTTCCTGGTATATTCTATAAAGTTCTAAGTTGTATCGTCTTCTCCCTACTCCATTGTCATTCACTGCTCCATAGATTCGCCTTAGTACTTTTCTTTCGAAACATCCTAACATGTTTTCATTATTTTTTGTTAGAGTCCAGGTCTCTGAATCATATGTTCGGACTGGGCGTATTATTGTTTTGTAGAGTTTTATTTTTGTATTTTTCGATATAATTGTGGATTTAAGGAGGAGATTGAGCCGAAAATAGCATCTGTTGGCCGTGCAAATTCTGCGGTTAATATTATTTTCAGTGTTAAGGAGCGCTCCCAGGTATACAAATTCGTTGACTGCTTCGATGACGTCGTTTTCTATAACAAAGGATCGTAGGATTTGTGGTTGCGTGCTAATTTTCATATACTTCGTTTTGTTGGTGTTTTCTTCATCAACCTCTTTATCATACAAATATTGACGAAAGCACTGACAACCAAATACAATTGCCAAACATTCCGTCTCAATTTGTGTATTATTTTGTTGAATTGATTATTAATTATTTATTAATGAATAATGAATATAAATTTATGATTCTAATTCATTAAACCACATTTAATCTTTGCGTGCCTTTATTGACCACGCTGTCTCAATCGGAAGCTGTCATGAGCTCGCAATGCTTATGCAACCCACTTTACACTAGAACGTAGTGTGCTGAGGCCAACTTTTGGTGTCGCTGGTTATGGTATGGGTGCATGTGGTGTCTCGAGAGAATTTTCTGAATATATTTGTGACTAATGTCTTGCTCTCATGAAATATTTCAGATATTTGGGATGAAAAAAATGTTAAAAATTTAATTCGGTTTCTTCTGTTCTAACCGTTTTTGTTTTTCCTTTAGTCTCACTTAACACTGAACCATTTTGATTGAATATATCCATTACATTTTGAAATGTTCTAGTATTCTGTTGCCGATGATGTGAATTTTGCTCATAATAGACTGCTGCAAATAAAGAGTTCTTATTACATTCATCTAGTATCCATATTATGTCTACCAGTTCTTCCCTTTCAAAATTTATTACTCATCATTAGACTTCGGCAAATATGCAAATAAAAATGTAGAAAATATGCGCATAAATATGCACGTGTTTACCCGAAAATATGCAAATATTTTACAAAATATGCATACAAATAAATAAAAAAATCGTAAAATAGTAACAATTTTATTTAAAAAAAAAAAGTGTACATAACTAAATATTTCCTACTATTCATTAAGATTTACATTTATTTTAAGTAACTACATCATTTTTAAGTATGAATAAACTTATTTAGAATTATGGTAACAATAAATGACCAAGTGGTGTTCAAAATTTTCTAACAAAAACTTGTGGCTTCTGTCTGAGTACATATATTTATATATGGAAAAACTTCGTTCAACATCAACTGATGTAACGGGAGTATTTTTCAAACTAACCAAAACATTTGGTTCTAAATTAATTGTTTCCGAAATATTTCCAGCTAGAACACTGACTACTTCAGAAAGAATATGGTAACCTTTATTTTTTTCCATAGTAGCTTCAAATTTTTTTAAAATATCTTTTCCAATATTACCTCTAACGTTCCGACAACATGACGCAAATTCTTTTATTAATGCTGTACTTTCGAACAATGACAGTTTTGGTGATTCTAACTGAGTAATTGTTTTTTGAACAAAACTAAAATTTGATTTTATAAATGAAAGTTCTTGTTGAAGCAAGTTACTCTGAAAAGTTTGTTTAGAATCCAAAAGAGATTGGGAACTTTCATCTGTTAACGTATCAATTATGTTCTTTATTTTAACAAAATGATCTGCATAAAAATTAGCTGCTTCTAACCATTTTCCCCATCGCGTTAAAATAGGTTGTGGTGGAAGAGGAATGTTAGGTAGCATTTCTTTATAAAGTTGAATTCTTATAGGAGATTTAAGAAATACTTTTTTGACACTGGATATCATGGTATTTACAAGAGGAAACTTTTTTCGTATTTCCTCTGCAACTCTGTTTAATCCATGCGCTACACAAGTAACATGTATTAAATCTGGGAAAAATATTTTTAAATTTTGTCCTGCTTTCACCATATAAGGAGCAGCATCCGATAAAATAAGCAGTAATTTATTAGAAGGAATAGTTGTCGGAAGAAAAAAAGTTGCTAATGTTTCTTGTATAAAACGCGAAATTATTAAAGCATTTGTTTTCTCAAGTTGCTGGCATGAAATAAGATGAGATTTTGGTAAGGTATCTTCTTTAAGAACACCAATCAATAAATGAGCAATATACTTTCCTGAGGAATCAGTGGTTTCGTCTACAGATATGTAAAAATAATTATCTGCAATTTCTTCCTTAATATTAATTAACACCGACGAGTATAGCCCGTTCACATTATTTCTTCTTAGAGACCGATCACTTTTAACATTAAGTTTGCAATATTTTTTTAGAAACGAACTAAAATTTACATTTGCTAATTTTGAAAGCGGTAACACAAAATAATTGTGTTTTAGAATAGCTGACTTCATAAAAAAAAGTAAAGGTGAAAAATTTTTCTAAATACACACCATTGTATTGTACCATGGACAATTTTTTCTCACTAAAGGAAGCTATTTTTCATTTAAAAACAACCTACGAGTACTAAATTTCAAGTAAATACGTTTATTGGTTTTAAAGTTATTGTTGTTATTAACTAAAAGAATTTAATTTTTTTTAATTTTAACACCCTGTATCTCGAAAAGTAAATAAGTTTGACCCCTCATTAACTATATCGTTTTGTTCAATTTTTCGCGAAGTATCTACAGTCAAACGTTGTTAGTGTCATTTGGAAACACCCTGTATGTATGAAATATTAGATATTTAATAGAAAATATTAGATACTTACAATTTTGCCACAGACTGAACAGTAGATTTTTCCCATATCCATAGACAGCTTTTTATAAGGTTTAATCCAAGTTGAAGCACTGGTTGTTTTAGGCATTATAAAATCACAATCTTCCTTTTTGTTACGCACAACGAGTGTTTACGCTTTGAATATCAAAACAAAAATGATTTACAAATCTGAGCATCAAATTAGAAATGTTTAGGTACCTAATTCAATAAACTGGGAGATTTTGGAAAATCCCTAAATTAGGAACAAAACTATTAGCCGTTTACCTGCTGTTAAGATACAATAAATTGTAGATAGATTCGGGGATTAGATCATAAAATGCAAATGAGCGAACCTTTAGCGATTATCCAATAACTGAATGCCTCAGTGACCGAGACTTTCTAAGAATGTTGAGGGCTACTTAAATTGATCTTCTTTGAAATTGTAAATGTTTTGTACCTGTAGAGATTACGTACTTAGATCATTTCTTGATTAAAATGAATACAAAATTTTATACAAGAATTGAAATAAATTGGTATGTTTAAAAATTTTCAAATACAGTATAAAAATCTGAACTTTTATGCACTTTATGCAAACTTTTATACAAATATGCCAAAATATGAAATATTTGCATAAAATATGCACAATATGCAAAATATGCAATATGCATATTTGCCGAAGTCTACTCATCATCATCAACCTGTATGCGTCCACTGCTGGGCATAGGTCTCCCTCAGCTCTTTTCATCTGTCTCTCTCTTGTGCAGCTTACATTCAGTTATTGCTAATACGCTTCAGGTCGTAAGTCCATCTACTTGGTGGGCGTCCTCTGCTCCGTATGGCTTCTTTCCTTGGTCTCCACTCTAAAATTCGTTTTGTCCATCGTTTATCTGATAATCTGGCGACGTGTCCTGCCCAATTCGGCTATAAGGACAATTAAAATTCAAGTCAATAACAAAAAAATGTTTAAAAATGAATTGTCAATTTGTGAAACATACGTTTATAGCAACACTTAAGAAAGTCATTCTGCCAAAACAGGTTTAGTGATAAAAAATAATAAATGTTGGGGAAGTGTTGAAAACAAAAGTTTTCAGTGTTTTATTGTTACATTTTTGATATTTGTTGTTTCAGATTGGCGTACGAACAGCGTATTTAGAGCCAACAAATTCACAGGAGGCGACGTCAAAGTAATACAAAGAACCCTTTCTCAACCTTTCGACATCAAAATTTTACACCCCAGCCGACAACCCACAGATGGAGTTAATCCTTGCGGAACCAACAACGGTGGATGTTCTCACTTGTGTTTGATACACTTCAATAAGACATATAAATGTGACTGTCCTCATATTATGCGACTCAGCGAAGACAACAAGACCTGTGTCGTTAACGATAAAGTTCTCCTGATAGCGAAAACTAATGAAATCAGAGGGGTAGACATCTTACAGCCCTACTACCACACTATACCCACTATAAGTATTCCACAAGTCGTTAGTCCTGTTCAAATAGAATACCTTTCCCGAAACCGTACTCTTTATTTCGCAGATTTTCATATTAACGAAATAAAAAGAACTAGTTTAACACACGGGCCTTCAGAAACACTCTTAGATACAGGACTACAGAATCCTTCAGGTCTGGCACTAGATTGGATCTCAGATCTGCTATATGTATCATCAAAAATCGGCATCATGGCGTCTAATCTCAAAGGGGAGTTTATAACAAAGATAGTAGACAATGTCAACGTTTTGTCTGTGTGTGTCGATCCTCCTAGAGGCAACCTATATTGGATATCTTCGGTAAATGACACAGAATCTGTAGAGACCAGCGCCATGGACGGAACCTCAAGAAAAACAATCGTTCCTAATCTTAAATCCACTTCGAAGAGTCTCACTCTTGATATTAAATCATCTAAACTGTTCTGGATTAGCGACCTGGAGGTGTACTACAGTAATCTAGATGGTAGTGATGTACAGAAGTTAAACCTATCGAAACAAGTATCTGTATCCGCTGTTACAGTTTATCACGACAAACTTTACTATGCAGACGACAACGACCAATCTGTGCACTCAGTGGATAAATTAACAGGAAAAAATGATTTGATCCTAAGAAACAGCACTGGTGGAGTACTATCCTTGAGAATATACGACCCCAGTGAGCAACAGGGGGCGCATCCTTGCCAGAATAATAGAGCGGGCTGTCAGCATTTGTGTATTCCTACATCGTCTACGAAATTCACCTGCAAATGTGCTACAGGCTACAATCCAGACCCAACTAATTCGTTTAAATGTGTGGGAATGGAAGAATTCTTGTTTTATTCAATAAACTGGGAACTGCAGGGGTTATCTCTAGATGGAAAAAATGATACTCAAGTTTTGGGTCCGATTTCGAGAATCTCCAGTGCTACAACAATTGACTTCGTAGCTGCTGATGATTTTGTATTTTGGGCAGATAGTGACCACGGAACTGTTAGTAGAGTTAAAAGAGATGGTACTGATAGGAGTTTTGTTTTAGAGCAACCAGAAATGCTGGAGAATATCCTCGTCGACTGGCTAACGGGTATAGCAATTGACTGGATCGCTAAAAATATTTACTGGTGCGATTCTAAGAGAGGTACCATTGAAGTCGCGAGACTGGACGGTTCTAAACAAAATGTTTTATTTTCATATGAGATAGGGAAACCGAATTCATTGGCTGTGGATCCGATTAGAGGATATTTAGTACGGGCTGGTGGGTCTAAATTAGAAATAGCAACTATGGATGGACAGAACAGACGACTCTTAGTTGGCGATGCCAAATCTATTTCTGACGTAGCTTTTGACTCAGAAAACGAGTTTGTGTATTTCACTGATATACAGGCAAACACCATAGAAAGAGTGAGCTACGATGGACAAAACAGATCTGTAATGCTGAATCAATCCTTAGAAAATCCTATAGCTTTAACTGTATTTAATGACAAAGTCTACTGGTTGGACACTACGTACGACAGAGGAAGCATATCTACAGCTTCTGCTTCTAATATGTCAGACTTCAAGGTGCTGTTAAGCGATCTAGGAGATTCTTTGAAAGATATTCAAATATTTTCTAAAAAGAAACAATCCGGTACTAACCCTTGTGCTAATAATAACGGCGGTTGTGAGCAGTTGTGTTTGTTTAACGGTACCCATCCAGTGTGCGTTTGTTCTCATGGTAGAATTACTGCGGACGGGAAAACTTGTGAACCTTTCGAAAGTTTCGTTATGTATTCTAGAGTCATCAGCATCGATTCTATACAAATGATTGGAGACAAGAATCTTCAGAATTCGCCACAGCCAACTATTAAAAATAACACTATGTTGAAGAACGCTATTGGTTTGTCATTCAGCTACAAACATCAACGATTGTTCTATTCTGATATTCAAAAAGGTTCCATCAATGCCGTATACTTCAACGGCAGTGATCATAGAATCATAGTGGAAAGACAAGGTTCTGTAGAAGGCTTAGCATACGAACAGGTCTATAATTCTCTATATTGGACTTGCAATAACGACGCTACTATTAATAGAGTGAACTTGACAGGCCAAATTAAAAACGCCAGTGCAGTAGAAACGATAGTACGCATGCGAGCTCAAGATAAACCACGCGGCATCGCTGTTGACAGTTGTGGCAGTAGAGTATATTGGTCCAATTGGAATCCGCAACAACCAACAATAGAAAGAGCATTTTTGACGGGCTACGGACGAGAGAGTATAATTAAAACCGATATTAGAATGCCCAATGCCATTACTTTAGATCACAAGGCGCAGAAACTATACTGGGGTGACGCACGATTAGATAAAATTGAAAGATGTGAATATGATGGAACTAAGAGAGTCGTATTAGCGAAAGTTACACCACAACATCCATTTGCTTTGGCAGTGTATGGTGACTTTATATACTGGACCGACTGGATGCTTCATGCGGTCATAAGAGCAGATAAATTCACGGGACAGTACATTGTTTTGCTCAGAAGAGATGTAGCTAGACCTATGGGTATAATCACAGTAGCCAACGACACAGAGGACTGTTTTTCAAATCCGTGTTTAATCCAAAACGGATTCTGTGAAGAAATATGCGGGTTGTCAGCTTCTGGTCAGGTGGAATGTTCGTGTGAAGAGGGTCGAGTGCTTTCCGAACAAGGCCGATGCCATGCCAAAATTTTGACCAACTGTACAAACGACGGTGACTCTTTCAGGTGTTCAGATGGCGGTTGTGTTCCCTTCCATCTCACTTGCGATGGTATCCCACATTGTGCTGATAGATCCGACGAAGAACCTGGGTATTGTGGATACCGTAGCTGTCCTTTGGGCTGGTTTCCGTGCCAAAATAAAATGTGTATATCTCTAAATTTAACTTGCAACGGAATAGATGATTGCGGAGATTCCACTGATGAACAAAATTGTTCTTGTCCAGAAGAGACTCATTT
The DNA here is from genome assembly GCF_040954645.1 of Diabrotica undecimpunctata. Classification (NCBI taxonomy): domain Eukaryota; kingdom Metazoa; phylum Arthropoda; class Insecta; order Coleoptera; family Chrysomelidae; genus Diabrotica; species Diabrotica undecimpunctata. Next base: position 12,892,867 of record NC_092807.1, read on the forward strand.
CCGGTGTAAAAATGGGGAGTGTTTAGATATAGCGCACAGATGTGATAACGAACCAGACTGCCAAGATAAAACTGATGAAATTGGATGTGAAATGCCGAATTGTACAGAAAAACACGGAAAGGATTTTGTTAATTGCAAGTTTACTACAACCTGTATTCATAAAGATTGGTTCTGTGATGGTGATGACGATTGCTGGGACAATTCCGACGAACACAATTGCACAGTTTCGAAACCAAATTGCGATAAAGATCAATTTCAGTGTCTTAACGGTGCCTGTATCGACTTGCGATTAAGATGCAATGGAGTAGCTGATTGTTTAGACGACGACAATAGCGGCATCGCTTTAGACGAGTTAAGTTGTGGATCTAACAACCAATGTCGATATGATCAGTTCATGTGCGAGAACGGTTCCACTTGTATACCTATATCGTGGCGTTGCAACGGTATTCCTGATTGTTTGGATAAAAGCGATGAAGAAAATTGCCACAAGCATTGTCGTAGTGACCAGTTCCAGTGCACTAACAATGAATGTATTCCAAAATCTTGGCAATGCGATGGGAATCCAGACTGTAACGATCAATCCGATGAAAGCACGCACTGTCAAACGACAACTTGTGCTAAATACGAGTTCAGATGTAATGCTACCGGCAGATGTATTCCAATGTCTTGGGTTTGTGACGGAGAGGCGGATTGTCCTGATAATGCCGATGAACACATGTTACAGGTAGGATTTTGTCGTTTTTCTCTTTTTATTAGCTACGTATTTTGCTGGCACCTTTTGTTTTTCTTTGAAATACTACAAAAGGAACTAAAGAACCTAACTACTTTAGAATCTTCTCATCTAGAGAACATGTTAATAATATCTATAGCAAGTTACTTAAATATAGTCAAGCATTTCATAATTTGTAGAGAATATAATTTCGTAAATTTAGAATACAACAAAATCAAAAATGCAGACAAATATTTTGGTGTATACGCAATAAAGGTTATTTTATTTATTACGACAAATTTATTACAAATGATGATAAGCTACAAAAAGAGACAAATAATAATTTAATAACAAAATTATTCAAACTATACATAATACTACAAAAATTGTTGAACATTATTCACTCAAATCTAAACACAGACTGGCTCATCTCTGCAACAAATAAAACAAAACATTTTGCTACATTTTGTGAGTTCTTCCAGGTTGTGAATTAGTGATAAATACAAGGATCGTACAAAAACATTCTTCTTCTTCTGCCAGTGCCTATTCTCTATGGATGTTGGCTACCACAATGGCCCATCGTATTTTACTAGCAGCTGTTCGAAATAGGTCTGTGGTGGTCATACCTGTCCACTGTCTCAAATTCTTCAGCCAGGATATTCGGCGGCGTCCTGGTCCTCTATTTCCTTCTCTTTTCCCTTCTAATATCAATAGTAGTATTCTGTATTTATTTTCATTTCACACTATGCCACTATATGTCCGAAGTATGTTAACTTTCTTTCTTTAATGGATTTCAAGACTTCAGGTTCTTTTTGTAAACGTTGCATTACTGCTGTACATATAATATTCTGAGCATGCGACGATAGCACCACATCTCGAAAGACTACAACCGTCTGCAAGACGCATCAGTGAGTGTCCAAGCCTCTGCTCCATACATAAGATCAGAAAACACATATCAATTAAGGATTTTGAGTCGGAAATGTAAGTTCAAGGTTAAATTGCAGAGAACTTTCTTCATCTGTTGGAAGGCACTCCTTGCTTTTTCGATCCTACATTTAATCTCGTATGAGTGATCCCAGCTGTCTGTGATGTTGCATCCTAGGTATGTTATTTTTTCTGCTCTATCCAATACCTCATTGTCTGCCATAAACTTTGCATCTGTATCTTGGTTTTTGCTTATGATCATAATATTCATCTTCTTATTATCGAGTTTCATTCCATATTTTCTACCGATGTTAACTACTTGATCTATCAGTCTTTGTAATCCTTCAGCACTATCCGCAACAAGGACAGTGTCGTCTGCATATCTTAGATTATTTATTACTTCACCGTTAACAATCACGCCAACAGTCGTTTCTCCCAAAGCTTCTCGAAATAGATGTTCAGAGTACGCATTAAACAGCAAAGGCGAGAGTATGCAACCTTGTCGTACTCCTCTTTGTATTGGGACTTCATCGGATAATTGATTGTCTACTCGAATCTTGGCTACTTGTTTCCTATAGAGATTGGCTAGTATTCTTATATCCTTGTCATCGATGTTTGCGATTCGCAAAGTTTCAATAAGCCTCTCATGCTGTACTTTGTCAAATGCCTTTTCGAAGTCAATGAAACAGGCAAAGACATCTGTATTAACATCTCTTGCTCGTTGTATCAATACTTGTAATGCTAAAAAATGGTTCTTTTTTTTGGTTTTTGTTACTCAAAATTACTTTTGGTTTTTAGGATTGCAAATTCGTCAGTTGCAACACGAACCAATTCCGATGTTCAGACGGGCAATGCATAGGCAAAATCTACTACTGCGACGGAGACAGGGACTGCACGGACGGCTCAGACGAACCGCACGATTGTTACAAAACCTGCGACTCAGACGAATTCCGATGTGAGAACGACAAGTGCATTCCCGAAGTCGCCAAATGTGACGGAAAAGACGATTGTGGAGACGGTAGTGACGAAACGCCGTTATGCGGCGATCCAAAAAGTGATGACTATTATTGCAAAGAAAAGGGCTGGTTCTATTGCGACAATGGTGTTTGTATCAATGAAACACTTTTATGTAACGGCGAGAATAACTGTGGGGACTTTTCAGATGAAAACAAATGCAGTAAGTTTATGTTTTTATTAAAAGTCGCTAAATTCACTTTCCTTTATATCTATATACTACTTATTGTTCGATATCTATAGTCAACTGCTAGCTATTACTTCTACATTTACCGTAGTAAATGAAAGTAGTAGTAATAGAAACGTTAATTTCTAGATTCAGTCATAGCTTAACTTATGAACCATAAAGTATTAAAACGTTCAGTTTTTTATAAGAAAAATCCGTAAGTTTGATTCCGTTTCAAACCGAAAAGTCCATCTAATGTCTCCAAAATTTTCCCACTTTCAGTGGTTCGAGTTTGATGGCGAAGAACTAAACAATTAAATAAAGTGATTTCTGCTAAATAAAATCCATATATTATGGCATTGGAGCACAAATTAGACAAACTTTTCACGTCTGAATCTGAATCAATAGAACGATACAACTATTATTTCGGTATCTCTACCTCGTCAACCGTTACAGCTAATTTTGATTCAAACTACTAATTAATCTTACTACTTTCAGTGATTCGAGCACAGAGGTGCACCTGCCTTGGTGGCGAAGAACTAAGCAATCTCGAACGGCGGACGAGGTAGAGATACCGAAATAACAGTTATATCGTTATATTCATTCCGATTCAGACGTGAAAAGTTTGACTAATTTGTGCTTCAATACCATAATATATATATATATATATATATATATATATATATATATATATATATATATATATATATATATATATATATATATATATATTGTTATGATGTGTTTTTTGTTGATTTTTAATAATATAATATATAGGGTTTTTATCGCGGTTCTCAAAGAATTAGTTTGTAAGTACTTTTTTAAATTATCTTTATTATAACTATTATGAAACACACATATATATCTAACCTAGCCAATGTAAATTTAAAATAAACTATCTTTAAATTGATACTCTTATAAAACTAATTAAATTCTATAGACAATGTAAAATTTAAACAAACTATCTTCAAAATTGAAACTGTTATGACACTAACTAAATTATATTAACAAAATTTTGTACCTTTCTTTCACTGAATGCCTAAATGAACTGTTTTCCACTATATATATTCTAATCACCACTGAATGTCTTCGTACTTCGGTTATCCTTGTTTTTGTGAAATTTCTTTTTCCAATTATCAGCTTCTACCAATTTAAGATATATTTTTCTTCACCAGCATTTATACACCACCAAGCAAACCAGCAAACACCATTTATATTTATTCTTCTTTTCAATATACCAATATCCAATTATTATAAGTTGATTTATACTAATCTCCAATCATAATATAATTTTAATTCCTTCCAATGTCCATCCGATATTCTTCTAATATACTTTTATAATCTTCAATAATTATTTGTGTATAATTATAAATGTGCATTAAATATATGCATAATTTTTAATCTTCATTTAACTCACTATATTAAACAATTGGACTATTTATAACTGATTCACTGACTCCAACTAACTTTCATATTTCTTACTAAATTTTTCTGACTGACTTCTTGAAAATTCTGAACAATTTACTTCACTAACTAAATGTGTCTACTAACTTTCATAATAAAACTGGCCTGACTTCTGACTAAAAACTCCCATCTTGAATCCAAATCACGGGTATTTATATCTTTTTGGATATTCTAGAATCATCTGGTAAGAGATCATGTTCCAATTTGTTCTATTACTTCTATATAGATGTTCTCGAAAAAAATATCTGTTCGATCCACCGCCATAATCATTATTTCGAGAATGTTCGACCGTAAACAATGGTCAAATTCTGCATTCTGGAGAATTCGTTCATTTTTTATTGATAATTTTGTTTACATTTAGGCTTTTCAGATCAGAATATATAATTAAATTAGTAACTTAACATTCTAATTTAATTAACTACACATTTTAAACAACTATAACCCCACTTATATTCGTAAAATTCTTAAAATGACACTTGGAATGGAGGGTATAGTGTGTTGCCTAGTCACATGGCTCACTTAAATATATCTACAAAATCATAACTACTAAAATGCAACTTTTTACAATTATTATATGCTAATTTCTTAAAATGCCCTCACATAAATATATTTTTATTAAATTCTCTAGTTTATAACTTATTTAAAACAACCAAATATCTAATATTATGTAGTATATAACTTATAAATTATTTTCTATAAACCCTAATCGTATCAATATATATATATATATATATATATATATATATATATATATATATATTATGGTATTGAAGCACAAATGGCATATATATATATATATATATATATATATATATATATATATATATATATATATATATATATATATATATATATATATATATATATAGTTATGAATGGTAGTAGAACAGTCTGTAGTCAGTTGTCATTTAATGCTCGACTTTCATATCTATTGCTGTTCGTTTCTAAAGTACATTCGTTCAGCAAATTCCCAACTGTCAACAAACGCACGTGTTGATATTCGCCCTCTCATTCGTCAAGAGGCTATTAAATATAATTTATTGCCTTAAATCAGACGGATTCTTATTTTACAGGTCCAAACTTGTCAGTCTGTTTAAATTCAAATTGTAACGTGTTGGTTTTTAAGTTAATATATTGTGTGTTATATGCTATAGTTATTGTTAAGTTATTTACTGGTCGTGTTATTTTTTAGAGTTTAGTTTAAGTGTTTAGTATTAAGTTTTATAGTGTGTAGTGAACTTTTAGTATCCAAAAAAAAAGTATTTGTTAATCAAAAGTATAAATAGCTTGCGGTAATCACTTTAATAAAGGTAAGAGAAACCAATATTTTAATTTATTGTTGTTTCGAAAAGTTTTATTTCCTTTTTAGTCCATTTATTCACGGTTTTTGCTGTAAATATTAAAGAACCGCTTGGATTGACATGAAATTTGGCATATACATAGCTAACGGCAAAGAAAAAAAGTGATATTGTGCCGATGTGTGCTTTTGTCATGGGGGTGAGTTTCACCCCTTCTCGGGTGTGAAAAAACATGCGTTCAAAATAAGTCCAGAATTGAATTCAGTCCGGACTAATTCTAAGCAACTTTTATTTTATACAGTTTTTGCATAAAGTCAATATTTATCGAGTTATTTGCGAGTGAATATGATCATTTTTCAATAAAAAAAAACACGTTTAGCTTCCGCAAATAGCTCAAAGAGTAAGTATTTTATCGAAAAACATATTCTTAGCAAAAATATAGCTTATAAAAAAGTTAAAAAAAATGATGTGCTTATACCTATATGAAGTCTGTAGACTCAGTAAAAGCAGAGTTGTAGCTAATGAAAAGTAATTCAAATATCAAATCGAATATTTCATGTTTTTATGCTTTGATAAACTTACGACAATGCTACTTTACAAAATGTTCACTTTGTTATGTATCTCTAAGTTAATGAATATTTTATTTTAGCACATTTTTCTTCAATGGAACATTAAATTTTGCTCACAATGATTAAATTTCAAGAAATTCTTACACTAATAGTTTCAAAAGTAAATATTTTTAAAAATCGTATGATATACCTCAGTGCGACCCTGTTTGGCTTTCACGTGCGTTTGTTGAGAGTTGGGAATTTGTAAAATGAATGTAGTTTACATTTGCACATGAAATTGCTGTGCTTACATAGACAATTATTACTCACTGTTTCCCACGGTTCACCGATCTCTGTATTATATTACCATTTAGGTACTATTCGAAGTCTTTTTTTTTTCTTGACATACCTACTTGGAAATACCTTCTTCACTTTTCATATTCTGATTGAAGAAATATCAGCAGTGTATCCTTAAATACTGTCAAAATACGTAATTATGTCAATTGTCTTATTCGCAGAAATCAACGAGTGCACAGCCTCACCGCCTCCATGTGCCCAAACTTGTATCGACAAACCGGTAGGATACGAATGCCGGTGTGAGCACGGCTTTAAAGTAAGCCCGAAAGATCCACACCATTGTGAAGATATCGACGAATGTCAACAGAAACCCTGCAGCCAGATCTGTAGGAACACCAGGGGCTCGTACCATTGTAGTTGTAACGAAAATTATGTTTTGAGTTTCGACAAGCATTCTTGCAGGGCCAATTCCAGTGTCAAGGTCAATCTTATACTGGCGAATAGGTAAGTTATATATCGAAAGTCATATTTAGCCAGACATTTGCGTTATCAAGTCGTAAAATTGTATAGCGTGAGTCTTGAAAAAATATATTTGAGACAGGTTGGGATTTCGCTGAATATTTATAAATAAGATCATTTTCCTGAGATTAATTTACATTTTTATCGTACATGTACTAGATTTATTATCGATTGTCGTAAGTCACAAACAGTAGACCTAAAAAAATAGACCAAATTTAGTGGAAATCTCTGCAGTTAGTTTTAGGTGTGCTTCATTCGACATGTACTGATATAAATAATCTCTTAGCTAAATCTATGAAAGACAATCCGCTACATTCCAGGGCCGATTGTTCGAACGCTAATCAAAACTTGATTGTAATCAAATATTTAATTACAATTAAATACGTCACAGCAGCTGAAAAATTATTAAAAATTGCTTATTATTATTATTAATTTGTAAATAAAAACAAAATTAACATCAGAAAGAGTTTAATTATGGTTTATTTTAAATTAAAATGCAAAATAATAAAATTGAATAAAATAAATCAGTCAACATAACCTCAAAATGTGACGAATTTGATTTTAATTAAATATTTGATTACAATCAAGTTTTGATTAGCGTTCGAACAATCGGCACTGGAATGTAGCGGAATGTCTTTCATAGATTTAGCTAAGAGATTATCAGTACATGTCGAATAAAGCACACCTAAAACTAACTGCAGAGATTTCCACTAAATTTGGTCTATTTTTTTAGGTCTACTGTTTGTGACTTACATCAATCTATACGACTAAGACTACTATGTTTAGCTGAAAAGTACATTCTAAAATGCCAATTTAATAACAAAGTAAACTAGTGCAAAAAATATGAGTTATTTCTGTTTCTAATTTAATTGAAAAATGGTGATATAACAAAAATTTTCTGATATTAACGGTTGCACATACTAATATTTATCAACATTTACAAATTCCAGTGGAACTTAAATTCTTTCAATCTAATTTTAATATCTCTTATTTCAAAGTCAGAGTTTGCGTTACCAATTTTGATCGTCATCATCATGCTCTTAGCGGTTATCCATATGACATGTCCTAAGACATGTCCTGTCGAAGCGTCTGACCCCAAGTCTTCTTTGGTCTTCGTATTCTACTCCTACCAAGAACTTGCAAAACCAAATCAGATTAATTTTAAGTATACCAACGAGATGTCAGGACATAATTACGATAAAGGTGGCTATACCCGCTATTAGAAGGGACTATTGGTTTTTGTTGCATTAATTTTGTAGCGCAGTGTATATTTTTACACAAAACATACACAAATTTTCTAAAAAAACATTCTGCCAGCTCTTGGTTTATAACCTGTGGTATATATTATAGAGCACTTACCATTTGCTGCACTTCCAGATGTATCTGCTCTAAGTACATTTCCAACCCTGTATTTTGCTATTATATTGTCGTAATACTTTCTTCTTGTTATTCCTCTTTATAAGCAATTCTGCTTGTTCATTGGCGGATTAATACCTCTATGGAAGGTTGTCACTACATCTTTTGCGCGGTCGTCCGATACTTCTTCTGCCGATTGGTGACTTATCTCTTGCTATTTCTCCGTTCGGCTCGCGGAGATAAGAATACGGCCGAGGTCAGAAGGCCCTGCCTGTCGTAAGAGGCGACTAATGGGTAGGAATTGAGAGGTGGAGAGCCGTCGCTTGAGGTGTCGGGTTTGTAGAAACGCACACGAACGCTTAGGCGTCACGGTCACCGGTTTACACTCCTATTATCCGAGACGGGACTCTCGTGGGACCACTCTACTCTCATTCCAAGAGAACCAGGCGAGGTTGAACGAGCTGCGCCCGTACACACCTCTCTTGGCCTTGTGTCAAGCGTGGTGTTGCTGTCCCGGCACGTACCCGCCAGAGTGGTAGAGGAGAGATCCTCGGCGGCGACCTGTCTACGTGCGAGGTGGAAATTCCTCTGCCTGCGTCACCTATCCGCCTGTGGGAGGGGATAACGGGTAGGTGAGGTAATCGCAACACAGGTACTACGGGGAAGGTGGAGCCCCACGAAACGTGCCTGGCGTACGTGGCGTGGCACCTTCATTTTGGTGTCGGACTCGTAGGGGCAGTGGATTCGTTAACGGTCGTATAGCCGAAAGGCCAGGTAGACCAGGGTCCTGCCAGTTTTTTCAAAAATTGGAGGGCACAAAGCTTTGCAATGCTGTTTGACGACACGGGTCTCCTCCATTGCACTTATGTGGTTATTCCATTCTTTTTTTCTATTTTATGTCCATGCATTTATACACTGTACGTTACATTTTCTTCTAATGTCTTCACTTCTCTTTGGATCTCTCAGCATATTTCCTGTAATTCTTCTAAGTACTCTCATCTCTGCCGTTTCCAGTAGGCTTTGCGTTGTGGCTGTGTCGGGTCTTGTTTCTGGGCATAAGTCATTATTGGTTTTACACTAGTTTTATAAATTCTTGACTTCATCTCAGTGTTAATGTGTCTGTTTCGCCATATAGTGTTATTAAGGCATCCTGCCAGTCTATTTGCTTTTTGTACTTGATCTCTCTTTTCTTTATCCAGGTCTTCATAGCTAGACCGTGTAATTCCCAGGTATTTTATTTCCATTACTTGTTCATTACTGATGCCATCAATTTCTATTTTACATCTGATTCGTTCTTTGCTGACTACTATTGTTTTAGTTTTCTGAGATGAGATTGTTTATATTAAATTCTTTTGCTCTTATATTAAATCTGGGGACCAGTCTTTGCAGACTATCTTCATCTTGGGCTATCAATATTGCGTCGTCTGCGTAACAGAGTATTTTTATTTTTTTTTTGTTTCCCATTCTGTATCCTCTTCCTTTGATAACGCTTTGATAATTTCATCCATGATCAAATTGAAGAGCATTGGGCTAATGAATCCCCTTGTCTTATTCCGCTGCCTATTTCTGTAGGTTCTGCAAGTTGTCCATCTATTCTGAACTAAACTAAAATTTTACAAGTGCTAATCAATCAGAGGATAAGTTTAGCAGATGAACAATAGGGTTTTCGTAGTGGAAGATCATATACAGATGCAATATTCGTTATAAAAATAATACTTTCGTATTCTAATTAATTTTAGGAGTTAACATAATGTTTATATTTTTAGGTACTATATTCGAGAGCTTGACCTTATGGGTCACAGCAGTCTCCTGGCCCACAATCTAACTAATGCTGTGGCTTTAGATTATGACTGGTCAACTCACTGCATTTACTGGTCGGACGTAGCTCAACTGGGATCTTCTATAAAGAGACTTTGTAACTACAAGACAAATTCCACGGACGTTGAAGTATTGCATTCACCTACTTTGCAAAATCCCGACGGCCTGGCGGTGGACTGGATTGGAAGAAACTTGTATTGGTGTGATAAAGTAAGTACTATTCGTTATTGATAATTATTATTGTAGTATCCAAGTCAAGTTTATTACACTAAACGTTGACATATAATAACTCTTGATAAATTAAAGGCAGACCAAAACAGTGACCAACAAACGTGACCTGTTGTCTCTGTCGCTAATCGTCATTCTCTTCGCCTTTATCTCTATGCGTGGGTGGCTCCCCTTATTACATTTATCCATAAGTTTCTGTCATATCATTATCAATATCAATTTACCAACATATCCTTCCTAAGCGCCTCCCCTATTCCTTGGTTTTTCGTCTCCTACTCCTCCCAGGAACCTGCAAATCAGCAATTCTTTATATTTGATGATAAACGTGTCGACGCTGAACATGTTTGAACCATATTAACCTATTCTGTCTCCTTTCGCATCAATTAATGCCACTACCAGACTTTTTTTCTCTAATATTCCCATCTAAACATTTTCATTTAACTCTGCTTAATATTTAGTTCTCTATATTATAGCTGATCTTATATTTGATAGAATTTTACCTTTAGTTTGATTGGAATATTTTTGTCACATAACACCCCACTTGTTTGCTTCAATTCATCCATCCGTCACTATTACTACTATATATATAAATCTATATATATTTCCTCATTGCTCTGTAATACCGATACTAGATATTTAAAACGATATCTTCACAGTCCTTTCACCATCTAAAGTTATCATTTTATTTGTAGTGTTAACTCCATCTTTCAATGAACATTCCAAATACTCGGTTTTTATCATAATAAGTTTAAAACTTTTTTGTTCAAGGGCTTTTCTTTTACATATTTGTAATTATCTAAGGTACTCACTGTTTTATCACAAACACCAATGCCGTGTGAGTTTTATTACAATCCTGACAAACAACCCCCCTGTCATATTACAAAAGTAAACCTTGGCCTTGATGACTCTATATTTTTTGAGTACACATTATTTCTTCATACATCGTTGTACAATTATTTTATTTCTACTGAAAGTGTCAATTTTGGATTTAGGATCATTTTAGATCACAAAGATGACACGTTATATGTGAGATCAATTTGAGTTGCTTATTTTTAATTAAATAATTTAATTTTATAGGGATTAGATACCATCGAAGTATCCAGTCTAGACGGTAAATTCCGTCGTGTTCTCCACTCTAAAGGGCTGGAAGAGCCCCGAGCGATAGCCTTAGATCCCACCAGAGGATATTTATATTGGTCCGATTGGGGATCTCGTGTTCACATCGGCAAGGCAGGCATGGACGGTTCTAATCCAAGGATTATTGTCAAGAATAATTTAGGATGGCCCAACGCTTTAACCGTCTCGTATGAGACCAGTGAGATATTCTGGGCTGATGCGAGGGAAGATTATATCGCTGTGGCAGATTTGGACGGAAATAACGTAAAAATTGTAGCTAGTAGAGAGAGGAATCCAAAATTGCAGCTTCATCATGTTTTTGCCATTGATATTTGGGAAGATTATATTTACTGGACTGACTGGGAGACTAAAACCGTCGAAAGGTAAGTTTTGGATCGAAATCTATAACCGCTTTGTGAAGTAATCAATACTTTGTAGGTGTAACAAGTATAGCGGAGAAGACTGCAAGTCTATTTTGTCAACAGTTCATCGCCCTATGGATATCCGTGTCGTCCATCCCTTCAAGCAGCCTCCTGTTAAAAACAATCCGTGTTTGACAGCAAATTGTTCAGCTTTATGTCTTTTGACACCATCTGCTCCTTATTACACCTGCGCATGCCCAGCAAACTTCATTTTGGGTAAGTACTACACTCAAAGAGTAAAGTTTTCAGCTAGTTTGGTTTTCATTAGTTCATGGTAGGTCAAAAGTTACAATGTCTAAGCATCTTCTAAGTTTCCATTTGTAAACGTATTAAAAAACAATTGTACGACTTGTGTTTGTTTTGATTTGTACTAAATTTATTGTTTTTCTTCTAAGGCTGTTAGCTGAAAAACAATAATACAACTATTTTACTAATTTAAAACTAGTAGATTTTTGTTGTTAGATCACACTGCAGACAATTAATTGTTTTCAGTAATGTTGGATTTCATCGTTTCGTTCGTATATTGACGTCACCAAATGAGTGAGTCAGATTCATGACATTTTGTAAGTAATCTAGTAGTGAAAATGTGGATTTAGAGTCGTCAGTGTTGCGACATTTAGCTTACTGACTGTTTAACCTTATTTTAGGAAAAGACGGTCGATCTTGTGTAGCCAACTGCACGACAGTCCATTTCGAGTGTAAAGTTAATTACAAGTGCATACCCTTCTGGTGGAAATGCGACACTCAAGATGATTGTGGTGATGGTAGCGACGAACCTCCAGACTGCCCCGTATTCAAATGTATGCCGGGGCAATATCAGTGCAAGAACGGACAATGTATACATCCTTCCGATTTGTGTAACGGCAAAAATGATTGCGGAGATGGTTCAGATGAAAACGATTGTGAGGATTATACTTGTCTTAATACTCAGTTCAGGTAAGAAGTTGTTGTACAAGTTAAAACTTAGCTAATATATTTTTTGGTGAATATTACGTAAACTATTGCAATTTCTCGAGAATTTTAACAGATTAAAGATAATAGTTGTACAAAAACGAGGAAAATAGTAGTTATTTATACAATCGATGCATTTTGGAAAAATTTCCAGGTTAAAACCTTTGATTCTTAGATTATATACAGATACAGTTTTAAAATACAAATAATCCTCAATATACAAACATAGTGGAAGTCTATAAGTTTAAAAGGAAGTTCTTAGGTAGTCAGTAATAAAACAGTAATAAATAGTGTATTACAAATTGTTTTGCCTGCTGTAAAAGTGGCATGCCGACCAAGCGTTTTGCCCCACGTTGGGCGCCAATTTTGTCGTCTTTTCATTGATAATAAAATATTGAATTTATTCCTAAGTGCCAAAATTGGACCGAAAAAAAGTTCAACATCACTTCTCAAACATCAACACGGAGAGCATGAAATCTCTATGGGTCTTTGTGTCCTGCTCCTTTGCATTCTCTGTGCATACAATAGACTATCAGTTAAAAGGTGGTATTGAATGGTAGAAGTGAATTTCGGTATAAACGCTTTATTCTCTCTTATTTAGGTCATATGTGAAGCTCTACATTTTAGCATTTAGGAAGTTAATTTATATAAAAATAATCTGTGTCTGTCGACAAAACAGTAATAGATTTTATTAAGGAACTTACCTGGTGGTCTGAAGGCTTCTTCGGGTGCTGCCCTGGATTATTTACACCTCAAGATCCTCTTCAAAAGGTGGCAGACGATAGGTCCACAAGCAACTGGGGACTCCACAAAATTACTACCAGCGGCAAAGGAAACCGTTCCTTCTACTCCATTAGTCTGGATATGACAACATTCTCTCGTCTGCCACAAATGGATCCATTTGTTTGCCTGGAGGACTGCTATTTGATCAACGATTGCCCATTTGGTTAACTGGGGAACAGCTTTTTAATCCACAATTACAAATGTCCATTCACGGGTTAGAACCTCGCCCTTCTCCTGGGTGCCAACTAGGATTTATAGATCACACCTACTTGACAGAGTCTATACAAATCAACCTGAACGATACAGCCAGAATATTTATATGAGCAAAGAAATTACAAGAAGGTCAATGCCAACAGATAACGCAGTAGAATTTTCTATTAAAACGAACTAACTTTGACTGTTTTAAAATAACAAAAAATTAACAACTTGATAAATAATTTGTTTCGGAATACAATATCTAGGAAGAATGACTATTTTACTGGAAATAATTTAACAATTTAAGACGAAAATGACAAACTAAAATAGTATTTTCAAAATGAATACTATTTGAGATAACGAAAATATCTTTTGAAAATTTAATCGGGCATCGCTATTTAAATAAAAAAATTGAAAATTGATATACCCGGCGGACAAAGAAAATATAAATGGACAGAATAATTCTGGACTTTGTCTATAAATGGACTTTGACTTGCTCAAAGGTATGGTTCTTAATTTAAATTCTCTGTTAAATATTTCGGGGGTTTTTAGAAACCAACATATATTTGGTTTTTTCCTCGTTTAACCACAAGTCCTAATTCACTTGCCGCGTCTGCTAGCCTTGTAAAACACTGCACCATGTCTCTTATACTTCTGCCCACTATAACTATATCGTCACCAAATGCGAGAATTTGCGTCGATCTATTAAAAATGGTTCCATTTATTCTAATATTTAATTTTCTGATTGTCTTTTCCAAAGCAGTATTAAAGAGGAGACACGCCAGCGCGTCCCTCTCTCTTAGGCCATTATTAATATCAAAGAACGTAGAGTTTCCTTCAATTCTATCACATGAGCTTACGTTTTGCATTGTTAGTTGGGTCAACTTAACTAACTTAGGTGGGAACCCAAAGTCTATCATTGCATTATATAATGCAGTTCTTTTCACACTGTCATAGGCTGCTTTGAAGTCGACGAAGACATGGTGTGTATCTATGTTATATTCTAGTGACTTTTCTAGAATCTGCCTACGTGCTTGAATTTGATGTGTAGTTGACTTTCCAGCAGTAAATCCGCATTGATATTGACCAACAATATCCTTTGTAAAATGTTTAAGTCTTTCAAACAATACATTGCGGAAGATTTTATACGCAGATGCTAACAGAGTAAGCCTCTATAGTTCTTACACTCCAGTTAATCACCCTTTTTATGCAACGGACATATTATTCCCTTTAGCCACTCTTCTGGTACCAATTCATTCTGCCATATAAGTACTATTGGTTTATGGATTGCTGCAAAAAGTTTTAGGACTGCATTTGACACTTCTTCTCTTGTTGTGTCTTCACTGTGTAGATGTCGTTGTAGATTTTGTTGATTCTTTATGTTGTAACCTCCTTTAATATCGTTTATATTTAGATGTTCGCTGAAATGTTGTACCCATGTGTTAAGAACTGAGTTTTTATCATGTAGAATTTCACCGTTACTGTCTTTACAAATTTTTTATCGTGGTTTAACAAATTTTTACTAAAATGAAAATCAAAACAGCTAAACCGGCATTTATGAGACGACCCCTAAATACAGAGTGTATCTTTGAAAATAAATTCTAGACTCGGTAAAAACGTGTCATCTCAAGTTGACGATATTTTGTGGAAATTAAAAAAAACAGTCTTTTTATTATTATTAAACATGAATTTTTGTTTACACTGCTTTGCCCATTGACCAGGTTTTTACTAACCGTAGTAGCTTGTAATGTATGCACTTTTAGGTGCGAAGGCAACTCAACCATACCTCCAAGATGCATTCCGGCGAAACAACGCTGTAACAAACACCCCGACTGTCCAGGTGGAGACGACGAGGTGAACTGTCCACCAGTAACGTGTCCTCCAAACCAGTTTAAGTGCGCCAACGATAAATGTATACCAGCAGTATGGGTTTGTGATAAAGATAACGATTGTGTTGATAACTCGGATGAGGAACAAGACTGTAGTGACAGAACTTGTGGACCACAACATTTTAGATGTAATTCTGGGAGGTACGTTTCACCATATTTTTAATTGTATAGATCTGGTTTCAACAGTATTAATGTAAAATCGGTAAGATAGTTTCGAAACAAATTCAGATTTCTGCTTTAATCTGGAGCCTTCTAAAAATTGCAAGGCATAGCCAGACGTTGATAAAGATTTTTCTATCAGATGTCGCTGTTGCGTCCATAGCGAAGCCATTTTATTGTTGCTTCCTAATAAGACAGAGAAGATTATTTTTCACGTTAAGAACGGCTATGAATAACTGTTCTGATGAGACTTATTAAGTCGAAATACGTATCAACAGATACATAGACGCTTTGTACGTGAAATCAAATCTTTTCTGTCTTTTTCATTTTATTCGGATCTACTCTGTATGAGTACAAGAAACAAATTCGTTAAGGGTTTCTGCCTAGTTGAGGAGACATGTCGTGGAATGCAAATTTTAGATTCCCCATGTCTCTATTAACATCTTTATCAATGTCTGGCTATGCCTTGCAATTTTTAGAAGGCTCCAGATTAAAGCAGAAATCTGAATTTGTTTCGAAACTATCTTACCGATTTTTCTATCAGATGTCGCTGTTGCGTCCATAGCGAAGCTATTTTATTGTTGCTTCCTAATAAGACAGAGAAGATTATTTTTCACGTTAAGAACGGCTATGAATAACTGTTCTGATGAGACTTATTAAGTCGAAATACGTATCAACAGATACATAGACGCTTTGTACGTGAAATCAAATCTTTTCTGTCTTTTTCATAATATTAATGTATTTTAGATGTATTCCTCATTCTTGGTTGTGCGACGGAGATCCAGATTGCTCCGAAGCTGAAGACGAACCAAAGACTTGCAGCCATCCAGATTACCATACGTGTGAACCTTCGTACTTTAAGTGTAATAACAATAAATGTATTCCCGGGCGTTGGAGGTGCGATTATGAAGGAGATTGTGGAGATGGGTCTGATGAAGAAGGTAAGAGAATATTAAGTGAAAGTGCTCGTATAGTTTGTCTTTATAATCTAATATTTTAATTATGGATTTTTGGACTGAACGTTTTTTATTCGGCTTCTAGGTTGTGTTCCTCGGAATTGCTCCGAATCGGAATTCAGATGCAACAATATGAAATGTATACGAGGAGATATGAAATGTGATGGCGAATACCAGTGCGAAGATAAGTCTGATGAAGCTGATTGTCACGTTCAATGTAAAAACAATGAATTTCAGTGTTCTAATCCCAACGTTTGTATATTTTTGTAAGTATTTTTTTTTATTATGTCATTATTACCATCCTTTACAATTATTCAAAATTAAGTTAGTTTTTTTATAACAGAAATCATCGTCCCAGTATTATAGGGAATTATTTTGTTTTGTTACTTGGTATTTCATCATCATCAGCAGCTATTCCATACATTGTCGGATGTAAGCCTCCCTTAGGTATGTCCATTCATTTCTGTTTGTTGTTTTTTGCATCCATTCATGACCAGCCATTCGCTTGATGTCGGTTATCTTCCATTCTTCCTATGTGTCCTCCCCAGTTCCATTTTAATATGGCAATCTTTTGGATTACATCTGTAACTTTTGTTCAATTTTGTATTTCTTCATTGGACTTGCGATCGGTGAGCTTAATGTTGAGCATTCTGCATTCCATAGCTCTCTGAGTCACTTGGACTTTGTCGACTATGTTGTTGTTAAAAGCCCGTTTCAGTTCCATATGTCAGTACCGACAGCACATATTGATCGAACGTTTTTGGTAAGTTTGTAATCTTCGAATGCTGGTCATGCTAAGGAACATCTTCTGTTTAAGCCATATAAAGGCCTTTAAGTTAAGCTTTGTTAATTCTATTTTTGTCCTTGGTAATTGGTGGAGGATTTGGTAATTACCAAGTACCAACAAAATAATTTGCTTAATTTATATTTTGAGAACGATCGTAGGGAAAATCGAAATTGTTTTTAATTTATACTATCCAAGATGGGTGGCACTTATATGTATGCTTTTCGCAATCGTTTTTGTCTTCGAAGAAAAGAATTTTATTTCTTAACGGAGCCCAAATTAGAATTGAAAATGCTAAAAAAGTTCTAATGGAAATTTCTAATGATCTTTTATCATTTAATTTGATCAGCCAGAGGGGTTTTGAAACTGTTTGCTTGCGGCATGTTTAAGTTAACTATTATTTTATATGGGATGGTTTTCAGAAAACTGTTAAATTAAAAGCTATTAGACTTAACCTGTAAATGTTTATAATTGGCGCTGGGTAGTAATATCAATTTGACAGGTGACTTACTTGGCCTCTTATTTACTTAACTGTAGGGGATGTGTCTATGACATTCTATTAATCCATTAATGTTCTTATTGCTTACTTATTTTTTGATGGATACTCTTCGCTCATTATCCCAGGCATGTTGGCATGACTGCGATCTGTCCCAGTCCCTGTTTGTAATGCTCATTCATGCTCATTTATTCTAACACTAGGTGGTCTTGAAGTTTCTCCCACATAATAATTGCTGTAAACTAGGTAGTAGAAATAAATTACAGACTTACTCACAATCTATTTATTTAGTAAGCGACGACCGGTTTCCACCACTACAGTTTTCTGGCCATCATCAGGTCACCCGTAAAGTACAATCTTTAGAAACTGTACTTTACCGGTGACCTGAATGACTCGTATATCGGCAGTCTAGTAGTAACACGTGCTTAAGTGTTACCACTAGTGTTAACACCTGCTATAAGATTTGAATTCATTTAAATTTTTTCAGTACAAAACAACAGTTTTGTACTGACATAGATAACTAATCAAATTTTTTAACCGAAAATATCTTGCCCAAACTTATATAAAAGCATTGTTTTAATGCAGTACTTATCAAAACTAACATAACTAGGGCTCTTATTAATTTATGATTAAATTCAAATTTTATATTGTTAAATTAATAATCTGGAATATAATAATAAATTTACTTTTATATATTTTTTAATTTCCATAGATCCTGGAAATGCGACGGCGAAGTTGACTGTCCAGACGGTTCGGATGAAGCGAATTGCTCAGACACTTGTCCCTACAACTTCAGATGTAAGAACGGCTTTTGCATTAACGAGCTGTGGCGATGTGACGGACAAGACGATTGTGGCGACGGCTCAGACGAGCAAAACTGTTTCTCAAACGTCTGTCCTGCCGGCAGGTTTAGATGCAAGAATCACAGGTGTGTTCCGATCAATACATTGTGTGATGGTAAGAACCAATGTGGAGATGGAAGCGATGAGGATAAGCATATTTGCAGGAGGTAGGAAATCTGAAATTACTATTTTTTTTATGTTCTCTCTCTATTATAATATATGTATATATATATATATATATATATATATATATATATATATATATATATATATCTTGTAGTTATGGTACAGCTACGCAGAAAGTTAGAAATATGTTCTCGATATTTTTTATAGATACGGCCTATGCCCCCCCACCCAGTTCTCGTGCAAAGAAGGCCATCGCTGTATCGACGCCTCCTTGCGCTGCGACGGCTCTGAAGACTGCGAAGACGGCTCAGACGAGCTGGAGTGTGAAACGCCCGCTTGCAAATGGAACAGCTGCTCCCAGGTATGCGTAGAGGTCAGACACAATCAGACTGTTTGCAAATGTTTGCCTGGATACAGGCACACAGACGCTGGTCAGTGTCAGGCGATGGGCGGGCTAGCTGAGTTGGTGCTGGCTGCAGAGGCTGAATTGCGGTTGATGTCTCCGTATAAGAGTGGAGATGATGACAATAAGCAAAGGTAAGTGACTTAAAATATTCCAAAGTTATTTTATCTTTAATTGGAAAGTTGTACAAATGTTTCTACGAAATCATATTCGTTACACAATTATTTTTTTATTCTAGGAAAACTTTAGCGACAGCTCCAGGTTACAAGGTAGACGCTGTAGATATACTTTCAAGTGGACGACAAGCTATAGCCTATTGGACGAATCATCAATCCAAACGAGTACAGTCCATAGTTATTCACATAGACAAAGACGGTAGATCCAACAGAGATGCGGACGTGGCTAAAACGGTTTTATCCAATTTACGCGATCCTAGGGGTATTAGTATAGATTGGATTGCGAAGAGGCTGTATATCACCGATGGAAATAGGTTGCTGGCGTCCAGTTTGGATGGCAACTCGTATTATACTTTGCTCAAGGCCGATGCTCCCAGGTTAGTAGGAACATCTTACATTATGTTCACATGGAATAATTTTTGTGTTGAACTTACCTGTAGTATATTTGAGTGCTAGTTGTTAAAAGTGAAATATTAGTTACTTAACAGTAACTCATATTTCGCGATTCGTCGCTAAATTAATACCATGCATTGTCGGTATTTAGGGGTCTGCTATCACACAGATTTATTATTAAAATGATTGATTATGCCTCTTTGATTGCATGTCGCTTGTGTTCTGAGAATGATACATTTTTTAAGTGTCTTTGTATGCTTCTGACCAGTAGTTTTTCCAAGTTTCAGCCCTACTTTTTAACATTTTACATTCATTTATGATTCTTGTTTTGTAATAATGGGGTGATCCCATAAATAAATAAAATAAATATGTATTTTAAAGAATTTAATAAATTTTTTTGGCGTTTTAGAGACATTGTTGTCGCTTCCGATCACGGATTAATGTTTTGGGCTGATTGGGGTCCAGCAGCCAGAATCGAAAGGGCCGATATGGATGGTCTAAACAGAAGAATCTTGGTGAGCAATGACATCTCGTGGCCTACTGGCTTGGCTATTGACCATGGTACCGAAAGGTTATATTGGGCTGATCCAAAAACGATGACTATTGAAAGCGTTTTGTTTGATGGAACTGATAGGCACGTCATCAGACATTTTGACAAAGGTAAGCAGACAAAGCTTGGTAATACTTTAATTATATGATTTACTGAGTATCTTCTAATTTTTAGATATCCGTCCATTCAAGATAGAAATCTTCGAAGAAAACCTTTTTGTTTCCACCCAAAACAAACACGACATTTTCAGGATGAATAAATTCGGAAAAGGAAACATCACTTATCTAGTTCAAGGTTTAACCAGAATATCCGATATTCTCATTTTGCACGAACATAAGCATATGAAGATGAAGAATACTTGCAATGACTACTGTCCTGATAGTGAATTCTGTTTGTTAAGACCGAGAGACGCAACTTGTATTTGTCCTGACGGTTATGTCAAAGATAATTTGGTGAGTAACTGCTAGTAATGATTTATATGTCTCGTTTCCCACATAAATCACTTAGAATAATTCATTAATTTTTACAAAGAAAAATACAATTCTTCAAAAGAAGGATGGGTAAATTTCTGTAAGAAATTTATCCAAGCGTTGGTACGCCTCTGCTATAGTCTGGCAAATAATAAGTGAAATGACTCATGAGCGTGATCACTTGGGTTTTTCGTATCGTTTAGCTATCGTAATGAATGTTACCAGGAAGCGTGTCAGTAGCGGAGAAAGGGTACGTATATGGCCCGTATATATTTAGTTATAAGTATATTGTATACGAAAATGGTTGCGTTTCGATTTAATTTGAGTCTCTTACCACTCCCTAACACGTGTTTCTGGGTCTACCCGTCATCAGAGAGAGTTTGTAAGAAGACTCAAACCAAATCAAAACGCACCGACTACTCTGGCAATTATAGAAAAAATAATTACCAGAGACATTCATAAGTATATTGTGTGTTAGATGTATACAGGTGCCTTTGTGTTTAACGGTATATCGCGCTTGTTAAACATTGTCTCAGGCCGAGGCAATAAGTCGTTGTGAATGTATGACAGGAGTATCGTCATCCACTGTTTACAGGATTGTCCGTCAAAAACAACGCTCGGGTGAAGTTTAGGTTCCACAGACACATCCACGAGGTCGAAAACCAATTGAATTTAATGAACATAACAATTCAGAAATAGGACATACAGTTCATTCTTTTTATTTTAATAAGCCAATTCCTACATTTGCTTATTTTCGCAGCAGTTACATAAATTGGAATTGTATAGACCTCTCCTAATTCTCGCCATTCATCTCTGTTGTTTGTAAGACACACATTGGTCCTGCAGTTCTTTTAATATCGTCGCTCCAGCGCATTTGCGGTCTTCCTTGTGGTCGTTTGGCTTCATATGGCCGCCAATTCCCGATTTCTTTATTCCATCGGCCATCCTTAAGACGTTCGTTATGTCCAGCCCATTTCAGTTTAGCTGCCTGTTCGACAGCATCTTTTACTTTTGTTCTATTACGAATGTCTTCATTGGTTTTATGGTCTTTGAGTGAGATACCCAGCATATGCCGTTACATAGCTCTCTGAGTTTTTCTGATCTTCTCCATGTTTATTTTAGTGAATGTCCAGGTTTGAGCTCCATTTAAGTACAGGTAGGATACAGGAATTAAACACTTTGTATATTTTTAATTTTAAGTACGTATGAGAGTCTTCTAAATGCTGCCCATCCCATTTTTACGTCTGCTTATTTCGGTAGTCTGATTTTCTTTACTTACCTTGACAATTTGACCCAGATATTTATATTTATCTACGTGTTCTATCTCTGTCCCTTGGATGTTTATCATAGGTTTGTCATCTTTGTTTGACATTAGTTTAGTTTTGATGAAATTCATTTTCAGTCCTTTTTTTAGGGATTCTGTGTGTAGCTCCTCAATCATCGTATTCAGTGCATTCCACGTGTCGGCTATTAGAACTTCATCATCTGCGTATCTAAGATGGTTCAAGTATCTTTCGTTAATAGGGATTCCCTTATTTTCCCAGTCTATTGACTTAAAGATATCTTCTAGGGCAGCTGTAAATAATTTTGGAGATATTGTGTCTTCTTGTCTTACGCCTCGGTTGATTTTTACTGGTCTTGTTCCGATTCCATTACCCAACGTCACTATCATTTCAGCTTGTTCGTAAATATTATGTATTAATATTCTGTACCTGGAGTCGATCCGGTTGTTGACTAATGCTTCTTCTATTACCCACAGTTCTACGCTATCAAAAGTTTTTTCATAATCTATAAAAGCCAGACATAATGGGAGATTGTATTCTTTATACTTTTCTATTAGGATTTTCAAGTTGTTCTACTGATTGATATCAGTCAAATTTAATTGTTCCTGTTTGTAATAATCTTTGTAAAGTTGTGAAAGGCGTGAAATTGGTCGATAATTTTTTAGGTCTGCGGTGTCTCCCTTTTTGTGTATTAGTATTGTTTTAGCAGTATTCCATTGTTCGGGTATGTTGCCTTCGAATAGACATTTATTAAATAGTATTTTTAGATATGTGATGGCTTCTTCTCCGCCTTCCTTCAGCATTTCTGCTAGGATTCCATCGCTTCCAGGAGCTTTATTCCTTTTTGTTTCTTTTACTGCTCTTTCTATTTCTTCGTGGCTTATTTCGGGCATTACTTCTTAGTTGACATTGGTTATCTGCCTATTCAAGTTCTGCTTTAAGGAGTTAGAGGGATCGTTTCTAGAACGATACAGATCGGCGTAGAACTTTTCAATTGAGTTTGCTATATCAGATTTACTTTTTTCTAGTTGTCCTTATTCATTTTTAATGGTTATTATTTTTTTCTTTCCTAGTTTCGGTTTGATGCATTTGCGACTTCGGTTTTATCTATGACTTGTTCTATACGGTCTTCTTGATGTTTTTTAATGTCCTCTTTTATCTGTTTTCGTATTACTCGATTAAGTTCCTTAAATTCTGCAGTGTCTCTTTTGTTTTGTCTCAGAAGATATTTTCTTTGTTTCAGCATGTTTTATGATTCTACACTTATTTTGGATTTTCGTTTTCTGTTAGCGGTTGCCACTTCTAAGCTTGCATTTAATAGTTCTTTTGTTATGACTTTATTGATTTCATTTAAGCTAAGTTTATCTAGATTTAATACTTTCGCGGGTTTTAACTTGCTTTTATATTGTTCTGTATTAGATTTTAGTTTCTCTGTGCCTGTATTCCAAGTTTTTCTAAATTTATTTCTATTTTTATTATGTTTTATCTCTAATTTGGAACCATTCGGTGATCGCTACTTACTGACGCCGTATTTATTACTGTTACGTCCTGTATGATATCTGTTTTATTACACAGTATGTAATCTATTTCTTTCCGAGTTTTTCCGTCTGGGGATAGCCACGTCCACTTTATTTGGGTTTTTCTTATAGAATGTGTTCATTGCATAGTATTTGTGGGCTTGTAGGAAATTAACCAATGTTTCTTCTCTCTCATTTCTAACTCCAGAGCCGAATTGTCCTATATAATTTTCGATTTTTTTTCAAGTCGTTGTCCGATCTTATTGTTAAAGTCTCCTATTATCATTGTATACGTGCTCTGATAACTCGTGCTAGTTTCTGCAATTTTCTCATAAAATTCGTCTATCTCTTCATCGGGATGTGCTGCGGATGGAGCGTATACTTGAATAATTTTCAGGGAGATGTTCTCGTTTACAGTTAGCCAAATCATTGCAATTCTTTCAGATATTCCTACGAATCGCTCTACTTTATGTGCATATTTCTTGGATATTAGAAATCCCTCGCCATCTAGGCTTTGTTCTTCTCGCCCTTTGTAATTTTGGACATTACCGGACTCTAGTGTTATGCACTCTTCCCCTTTTCTTTTTACCTCTTCTAGACCAAGTATGTATGTTCCATTTTAAGTCCTTGATGTCTTCTTCGAGTTCGTAGACTTTTTCATCTTTAGTTAAGGGCCTTTTATTTAGAGTTGCGATGTTTAATCGTGTGGTTTTTAGCGATTTCTTACTTCCTCCAGATTCCATGAAGCTGTCTTTTTTTCCAAAGGAGTGGGATTTGCCATTACTGTATGGTCTACCCACCTGGCGACCCATTCCTTTTGTTTTAGATATCGCCATGTTCCTGTTAGTAGGTTTTTTAGCCTTAAAACACCACGCTGGCTAGACGGGTTGGTGAGTGATTTTATACAATCCCTAAAATCAAGGGATTGACACTTCCGCCACCCACACCGTACCGAAGATATTTTTCTTCGCCGTGGCTGCCGTTGTGGACTTTATGCGTGACCCTGGACAAGGGACTCTAAGCAGGTACTAGTTTCCCGGATCAGGAAACACCTGGAATTTACGAAGGGTAGGGATTGATTCAATTTCCCTGATAGGACTATCCAAAGGAGTTCCTACCCGCTGAACAAAGTATAAAAATCTATTATTTAGATGAAACTTGGGTCACTGCTGGACATACTGTTAAAAATGTGTGGACTGACATTACTGTAACAAGTAGTCGGCAAGCTTTTGTTGAAGGTCTATTTCAAGGATTCCGAGGACCGACAGGTAAAGGACAGCGACTCACAGTGACCCATATTGGAAGTGACAGCGGCTTTCTAAAAGGCAGGGGTTTAATTTGTTCATCAAAAAAAAAAGGTGATTACTATGAGGATATGAATGCAGATCGATCGAAAAGTAGTTTCAATATGTTCTGTAACGTGTTGAAGATAACTGCGTCATCGTTACGGATCATAGTCATCATACCATAGTCGCCGGAGTGAACAAATTCCCACTTAAACATCCGAAACGCTCAAATGCAAAAATACTATGAGAATGCAGTTACAGTAGAGTTGATGTGTTGAATCAAACAACATCGCCCTAATCGTATCGATTACGTAGTGGATGGGATGGCTCGTGCTCGTGGTGTTACTGTTTTAAGACCATATCTCTGCGAATTGAATTCGATTGAGCTAATCTCTATTTTTATGTTCTATTAATATTTTTCAGACGTGTAAAGCAGCGACCTCTAAACCAAACGACTGTTACCTCAACTGCCACACTGGTACATGCAGAATCATTCCAGATCAAGGTCCCATGTGCATTTGTCCTCCCCAATATACAGGATCGAGATGCGAGCACTACAAATGTTCACAGTACTGTAAAAACCACGGAGTATGCTACGTGGACGTACTTGCTCTTAAAAATCCCGATTCCAAATCACCTCTGAGGTGCAACTGTCCGCCACAATGGACTGGGGAACGATGTGAAACAGCCGTGGATCTTTGTGACGGTATGTAAGTCTAAAGATTACTTTATTTTACAACATCTCTCCTTCTTACAATTCCATGATCGTTATCAATCGTTGTATATCATCTTTACTACTCGTAAAGTTATTTGCAGCTATCGTAACTTTTTTTAAAGTAACTTTAAATAAAGATTTAGATATTTCATTCATAATGTTGTTTTTCTACTAGAACCACGTTTACTTTGGAACTTTCCCTAAATGATGAGATGCAAAAGTTAATATTTTTGAGGGTGTCTCATAATATGACCGAGGTCTAACTTGCGTCTCTTTATTATATTTACTAGTTGTGTTGCTTGGTTCAGTCGTCTAAGAACCTCCTCATGGCTAACTCTGTCAACTCAGTTTATCTTTAGCAGTCGTCTGTATACACACAATTTAAAGGCTTCCAAGAGTCCACCCTTCCACTCCATTTAGTAGCACTGGAAAGATATAAAAATGTGTTATTCTAACGCGAATGTAGCTCGGGCTCGTTGTATTTGGCTGTCATACCGTCATCCTGTATATAATTTTGTTTGCTAACTCATATATTTAGTTTTCTTAACGTTAAGTTTTAATCCATACTGATCACAAGTATGGCTTATTTTGTTTATTGGATTGTGAAAGTCTTCACTGCAATTAACTTCTTTAAATATTTTCATTGAATACAAGTTACAGAGTACAGGCAAGAGTATACAGCCTTGTCCCACTCCACTTTTATTCCTACCACTGTATGCTAGTATAGATTTGTAATTATTCGTAAATCTTTATCGTTTTCAATATTTCTAGCATTTTGTTATGTCGGACCTTGTCAAAAGTCTATTCAAATCAGTTGCGCAGATGTAGACATTTTGATTTATATCCCTGCATCTCTGTATCAGTACTTGGGTACTGAACAAGGTACCCAAGCCACTTCTAAATCCGAACTGAGTATTGCTAATTTGCTAATTCTTTCCTCTAATATCTTGGATATTCTGATATGTATGGAAGATCTTCAAAACGTGACTCATTAAACTTCTTGTCCGATAATCACTGCATGTCTTTGCACGATGTTTCTTTGGTATTGTGACAAATGTCGACTTACAGCATCTATCGAATATTGTTCTAGCCATTTAAGAACCTTCCTTTGTGGTCTTTTAACTGCACTTTAGACAGTACTGTTTTGATAATCACTTAAACCACAAATTTGTTTATTCTGTGTTTTAGGAAGATGTCATAATAACGGAATCTGCCTCATATTAGAGACTGGAATACCTCACTGCACTTGTCCGCCTGGATTTTCTGGAAATCGCTGCCAGAACTGTGAAAAATTGAATTGCCATAATGGCGGTGTCTGTAGGATCGAAAATAGTAAAGAGATTTGCGTATGTCCCATTGAATATAGAGGTAAATAGTTTTTAAAATTATTGTAACACGTTTTTGTGGGTGGTTATGCCCATGCAGATGCTTATATAAATAATAGTATCTCACCAGAGGAGAAGGACTTTTAAAGGATGAGAAAAAGAATATTGTTAGATGAGAATGAGGATATTTCTCATGATCATTAGGTCATTAAGTGATGAATATCACCATGAACGTTGGATAAATACAAAATAGTGATCAGTAACTCCGTAAATTGTTGAGTGTTGATATAATGAAACTGACGACACAGCTACCTGTATCGACCCAGGTGGTTAATACGAATTCTCAACACACAAATATACCTGTGACTCATAGCTGCCAAGTGGTTAATACGAATTCTCAACACACAAATATACCTGTGACTCATAGCTGCCAAGTGGTAAAATTTTATTTAAAAACACGTTAAAAAATAGAAGTACAAGTATTTAATTTAGAATTTTAATTTTTATTACGTGAAATGGTTTGAATATTAAAAAAAAGGAAGATGTCACACAGTAAGTCTGACGTCTGACTGAGCTGAACTGGCAATACTTTGCACAGCACATTGTGTAAAGTTTTTTTTAATGGAAATTGGATTAATTTTTATTAAATTATACTTTATTATTTATTAAAACAATTTTGGGACATTTCACAGGGATTCAACCTTTACTAAAAACTATAATTCCTTATTAATTTTCGTTTTTTTGATGTATGACAATTTATAAACTTTTTTACATACTTTCTCAAACATGTTAGACATTTGGCACCTTATGTCTATGTACTTGTCCTTTAAGTTATTGTAGTACTTATTGTATGTACTTGTATGAGTGTCGATGTGTCGAATATCAACGAAATAGAAACATATGCAGTCGACACTGCACACGGGAAAGTGTCGACACGGAACTGCCATTCAACACAGTATTACAGCTAAACAGATTTAACTGCAACGGTGACTATTTGACACGACCAGACACGACAGACGTTGGTTGATGCGGTGTTGCCTAATCGAATATTATTTTAGAGGTATTGAACTGTAATATTAATACTCCATAATTACTGTAATTATGGAGTATGTAGAGACCACTAGTGACAGGGATATAAGAACAGAGACCACAAGGCAAGCATCAAAAGCGGCAAGAGTAAGTGGTTGCCTCCGAGAAACCATATGGAGAAACAAATATCTGACCACGGAAAGCAAAATGAAAGTATACAAGACAACAGTAAGACCAATCCTAACATATGCAGCGGAGACAAGGACCGATACAAGAAAGACGAAACAATAAATCAACAATATCGAAATGAAAGTATTAAGATACGAAGTAAGAACGAACATGTAAACCGAATGGGACCAGATAGATTAGCGAACGTCTGTAAAAACAACAAGCCGTATAGCAGAAGACCCGTTGGAAGGCCGCCAAAAAGGTGGAACGATAATGTACAGTCAACAACGACTGAAACAGAATAAGAGGCAGACAAACAGGAGTAATCGTAGTCGCACGAAGATGATGAAGAAGAAGAATTACTGTAATGACTTTATAATTATATTTATTATCAGAGCACTAATATCAAAGTTAAAATGTTGTAGGTAATTGATAAAATATGTTATTTGCTGCCAATGGTTGTGGAAATAAGCTTATAAAAATAGATTCTCTTAGAACCTCTTAGTTTTTAATATGAAATTTCAACAAACAATAACTATTTCGCGAATTACGAAGTTATCTGACAACGTAGCAAACGCACTAAAATTTATGTTCAATGTTAAGTATATGGATGTTTACGCTTCGGATGCTTGCATACAACTGATTATTGACTCCTCCCTTTATCGATGAAGTGACCTTGAACGTTGCAGTTATATCTGTTAACTTATACACACTTTTGAAAATTGATCTTTTTATTTAGCGTATGGCATATTAAGAACACATAATTAAAAGCAATACTTTTATAAAAAAACGTTAAATGGGGTATTACAAACGAACATCTAATTTATCCAGTAGCAGAGCGTCCTTAGGGGCCAGAGGTGCCGGGCCCCACCAAAAAAATATGTAATACATATATGTAGATTGTTAGTTATCTATCTTATGATATTTTATATAAATATGTATTAAATAATTTATTTGCTCATGCATATCGTTTTTCCCTCGTGATATAAAAATAATATATTGCACAATCACACACGGTACCTCTCTATTAATTATCATCATGCACTGCACTTGGCCGCATGAAATCGTCCGCTGGACTAAGTTAAAATTATACAATCGATTCCAAAAAAAAACTACTATGAAAAAAAATCAGAGCATCAAAAATATTTAAAATTCGTTATTTCTCAAGTACCAAATTTTATCATTTTGTTGATCTGTATTATCATTCCTGTTCCATACCATGCAAGGTAAACGTTTACTTTGTATTCTAGTTCTTCCTTTAACGGAATTTTTAGTTTTTGATTGACGCTTCTAAAATGAAAGCATTTGCTTCGTTGTGCAGCAATCTGCTGATTCATCTGTTCTGTCTTTATTTTGCTGTGTAAACACATTTCGACATAATGTCCGAACATTGATTAATTCCGTTATTAAATAGACTTCTCGGATATTTGACAATCAAGAGAATTAAACTTTTCTCAGAAATAAACTTCGGATCTTGATAATTGCGTTTCATTCTGTTTACTGCCGTAAACGCAATACGTAGAATCAATTGCGGGGAGTATTGTATTTGTAATAATATGATTCATGTAATGCATGCCTCGATGTATAACTTCTTCCAAACGAATACGTTTTGGCATGTTTTTTAAAAGACATTATTCTCTCTCTGTCGCACTGGGGGAACGGGTCTTAATTTCAGCGCTCAGTATATTTGTATTAAACCATCTAACCCAACCAAACCATCTAACCCAACAAAATCATCTAACCCAACCAAATATGTCTATGAAGTGAACATAACTGTGTCTAACCTAACATAACTTAAAAACAACAGTGAAGTAGGAATTAAGTGACATTTTTCTAAAATATATGTTCTTTCAATACTTAACAGGTCGTTCATGTGAAATATCCGTCTGTGGCAAATACGGCCGACCTACCGGCGACGGATCCAAGTGCGTCTGCGTACCAGGCTATACGGGGGATGCTTGCGATCGAAATGTTTGCGAAAATCACTGTTTGAACGGTGGTACTTGCCGTCAAGGAGTAAAACAACCCGAATGCATCTGCAACAAGTTCTTTGGAGGAAGAAGGTGCGAGCTGGAATTGTGCTTGGGTCGGTATCCGCCGAAAGGTTGCTCTGAACAGTGCAGCTGTAAGAACGGAGGAGTCTGCGTCAAACCCAATGAGGATATTGATGAAGTTGTTTGCCAGTGTCCCGAAAGCTTCTATGGATATAATTGCGATGTAAGTACTAAGATTATTCCTCGTAAATCCATAGTCTTTAGGTTTCCAAGATGCTAATACGTTATTCTCACTTTATTCTTCCTAAATGTTTCTCCCAGTTTTATGAGATGTTCAGAACGGTTATAATGATAAATATACATTTTCTATTTTTGTTTTAGAAATATTTAGTGGGACCTAATCCTTGCGTGAACCGATGTTTGAACGGTGGAATCTGTGTTATTACCAATACAGATCAACCACCCGTCTGCCATTGTACCAAGAATTGGACAGGACCCGATTGTGATAGACCGGCAGCGTGTGAACAATTTTGTCAAAATTTCGGAACCTGTTCAGTGAGCGACGGAATACCTTACTGCAGCTGTCCCTCTGGCTTCTCAGGAGTTAAGTGAGTGATCCAGATTTGTTATTCTAAAAAAATTTGAATGCCAATAAATAATTAAAGAAGGCATATGGATAGCTGAATAAAAAAACTGTGGAGTGAGTGATGAGAGAAATCGAGGGAGTAATTGTATTTATATGAGTGAGAGAAATAGAAAGCTGTGAGTTATTAGAGGAAGTTGTGGGAGTGGGGGATATGAAAGAAGTGGCACGGGTATATAAGAAGAGTGTAAGTTTAGAAAAAGTAGGTGTGTGGGTACGATAAAGAGTAGTGCAGTAGGGTTTATTTTTATAGTGTGACAAATTTAACAATCCCATTTTTGATCAATTCGTTTCGGTTCTAGGTGTGAATTGGACAGTTATGGAAAGACAGCTCAAACCAAAGGACATGGAAGTATTGCAATACCGATCTTGGCAGCTCTGGCGGTAATAATCGCAGTATTAGTAGCGGGCTTCCTGGTCTTCGAATTTTACGTTAAGAAACGGACGATTTTCTCTCACGAAAGGCTGCAAGAGAACGATTTTAGTAATCCCATCTTTCCAGAGAGAGATGCAGAACCTTTTACGTTAGAAGCTGACAAAGTAAGTAGATTGTTAAACATATTTCGTTTATTATATTGTTATAACGTGTTAGACCTAAGCATGAGTTAAAAAAAATTGATCAGTGACAGGGATCTTTGGAGACGGACAATACCCGACATCACGATGAGCACTACACTCCCTCCGGAGGCTCAGTACTGAAGAGAGAGAAAGAGAGAGATGGAGATGTAACGTATTCTCTCTGTGTTCTTTATTGTGTAATTTTCAAACGGTGTATAAACCCACTGTATAGACTCCAATTCTCAATACGCGCAGATAATTACAGTACGCCTCTGAGCGGTTGGCACTTTAGATTAAGTCCTTTGAGCTAACTTCATCCATGAAACACTCGTTTCATGGCCTAATCATAACCTAACCTTTAGTTCATTTGAACATTTAGTTCAAATACTCGACATTTAGTTCGAATAGCTTTCAAATACACGAGATGTCGATAATATATTAACTTTTGTTACGTTGCCGTGCCATGACTCAATCTCTCACGTTGTGTTTTTCAGGCTGGTAACTTTGCCAATCCAGTATACGAATCAGTATACAACGGAGGTACGAGTAGCGTTAGAGACGAAAAGGCCATCCTCCTAGAACACACCGGAGACGAATCGACAAGGCCGCCAACGGAAGAACTGTAGGAAAATTATATCGAGTTCAACATATCAATGTGTAAAAAGTAAGTCGGTCAGCTCTGTCAATTATGCGTAGTGCACGTCAAAAACGGTGAAATGGAAATGTAATGACTTAAACTCATTGATCATCTGTTGTATGTTATGGGTTCTCACATATTGATCATCACAATAGTAGATATATTAAAGTCAAGAGTCAATTGAGTTTTGTGTGTTTAGAGTGGTCAATTTCAGTCACCCGTCAGTGGCGGCTCGTTATATTTGAATTCTATGGTTGGAGGGGGGCATGTGTTCATGCAAATTGGAAAATACTAATGTGATCTAAATAGCAATCCCTAAACGATCCGTCGTGATAAGTTGAAACACGTAGCAGAGAATCAATTAAAAAGCTTATTTCCAACATGTTTTGACTATCTAATCTAAAATATTTACAGTGAATCTGGTGTAAAATTTACAATCTTCTAGCATCAGTGGCGGATCTAGACATTTGCCTTCGAAGGGAAACTTCCAACTCGAGGGGAGAACTTCCTATGAAACAATACATTGAAACATAAAAAGATATGTTACAAACTACACCAAAGACATAAATAATAGATTTTTTTTACATAATTTTGAATGATTTTGGAAGTGCTCCTGAATATCGTGGTATTTTCTACATGATTTGTAACAGTTTTATATATTATCTCGGCAGTAAAATCACATAATTTCTTAAATATTCTTCTATTGTCAAATTCAGATTCAGATTCTTCAGTTCCAGTATGAGCTCTAAGTGCCAATTAAAAAACATTGGCAAAATTTGACATAGCCTAATCTCAAGACTGAGAGATCAGCATAGATGCATTGCCAAATCTGATTTAAATTTTTTCTCATTTTTCCGTTATACTCAACCATATTTTGTCATAAGCAAACCTTAATTTGTTTATTTATTCGTTTTAAAAAGCGCTGCGCAAACTTTATGCTAGCTCTTTTTTTAGGGAGATGGTATATATATTTGATTCCGGTACTTGTCCGGGAAATACTACAAAAATTTGTTTCCTCATCTATTCCAAATATTTTTTTATCAGTAGTCTTAGAAAAATGGAGCGTTAAACTTAATTTTTCGCCCTTTCGTTCACTGATTTGAGTTAATTCCAGCAAAGACCTCCCCAAACGTTTAATTGTTTCTCAAGAGAAAGAGGCGTAAAATCTTTTAAAATATTATCTTTAATACAGGCTCTAAAAACTTTCAACAAATAAATAGTCTTTATCCTGTTTGTGTAGGGCTGCAATAGTCATGAGCCAAATGAAAGGAATTAAGGTAATAAAGGAGAAATCGAAAAAAAAAACAACCATTTTCATTCATTTTATTTTCAATGCGAAACTACATGATTAATTCGTCCGAAAAGCAAAACCTGAACTATTTTAATTACCTGTATTTATCTGTTTTTAAGAATCAATTATCCGATCGTTGTGATCTTTGGTTCATTGTGTCTTCTTTTTGTCATTAGATAAATTCGTCAACGACACCGAATCAGCAATCAAAATGACCTGAATGATATTTTTGCATTTGATTGAAATCAGATATGTCGACCAGTTGTTGGCACTATTTTTGTAAATATTTATACTTTTCTTTATTAGATATATCTATGTTTTGCTTTTACATTTAAGCTCACACAGAGTATCACAATTCATTAAAAAACCACATTATTAAATTTTAAATACTCAACATGCCATGATATACATCACACGTCATTTATGACGAGGTGCACGAAATGACGTATTTTCACATCGATACTGAACTCTTCCGATCGGCGAAGCGATTAGAAGCTCGACATTCTACGGCGTATCTCCATGTAAATTAGCATTCAGACGTACTTTGTCTCCTTCTTCTTCTTCCTTCTTGTATGTAGGCTTTAAAGCCTGTTACTTCTTCAATATTAGCCTCCTAAATTGTTTAAATTGTCGCACCATCTTTTCTTGGTCTGCCAATACTTTTTCATCCATTTGGTACTTATCTCTGTGACGTATCTTATACTTTGTATGTTTGTATTAATCGCTGTTTAATTGCCACGATTTACTTAACCAATTATGCTAAAATTTGTGCGATGCAAGTTATAATTATAATTATGAATCTTCTTTTACTACTCCCTAAATTGTTAAAGGTTTATTATTGCTCAAAAAAATCTAGGCATGCTCAAAAACATGTGCAAAAAACAAGTAAAGCGAAAGCAATATTAACGAAATTCTTATCGAAACTAATAATTGTTTGAAACTGTTATATTGGCAATAATTATTAATAATTTGATGATACTATTTCAACTTTTTGACGTGCATACCCGAAGAAAGCTTTTACTATTGTTATAAATTAATTGCTGTGACTTGTGCCATTTTTGGGCAATCGTCGTATTAAGGTCATTTAATTTCCATATTATTATTGTTGCCCAACATAATTTGAATCTTTTTTTAACCCGAAAACAGTCGTAAAATCAGCAAAAACCAAACACCGAAAGAATCACGCATGAAAACTTAACAAGCATCAACTACCATTTAACAACTGTCATTTGCCAACTGTCATTTGTGGACTGTCGTTCAATAGTCTTTGCTCAATGGCTTGTTTAATTTCAGTGATCAGTGGTTACATATATATACAGTTCAATTATACAATTTCTGAGTAGTATAAATATTTTCTGTTGATTATTTACGTGTATTTTTGCTGATTTTTCGTTTGTTCGAACTAACAAAACTCATACGTCCTTGTAAATAAAGTGACTGATATTAAATCGATTATATTTTTTACTAATCTTTGCAAAATAAGCCTTAGTTTTTTGTATTATGATGGTTGTGTATGTATATGTTGTAATTTTAAGGTTAAGTGAAAAATATTTCGTAATCTACCGTACCTATTAGTGTTAGTAAGAAGCTGAAGTGCTTCTAAGAGGCGTTTGCCTCGTTTTTATATACAGAACGTCCAAATATCTGCGTATAAATTTTTTTTGCTGCATTTAATTTTTCTATTAAGTAAGTAAAATATTTTAACAGTCAATATTTATTTTTTTGTTTGTACCTGACAACGTAGGAAGTTCCATGGTAATCCTTGATACACTCTACATAACTTTAATCATTATTATGTTGATGTTTCTCAAATAATCCTTTCATATGAATATTTATAACAGTTAGAAGAGGTAATAATCAGATTCTGCTTTCAGCAAATTTGTATTTTCCTTGGTTTCATATAAAATCGTAAATGTATTTTACTTAGTACAATTACTATGAGTGTAAATAAAAATTTGGAACCTGGCATACTCGTACATAATTTCAATAACTTGATTTTTATCTGATTGCTCGTCTGCCCTCTTTCTTTCTCCTCTCCTTTGTTTTCTACTTCTCTTTGAAGACAGATTGTAACTGGGGTAGACAAAATTGAGGAATACAACCAAATTTTCCACTAATTGAGGACTTTCATTCCCTTGATTGATGACTATGTTTAGTTTATTGTAAGTATTGTATATTATATTACCAAAAATCCCCATTACTTACCCCGTCTTATTTCTTACCAAAGTCCACGCTTACGCTTATCTTTTTCCTCCCATTTCTAAGACTTTTCTTCAATATTGTCCATAATTTTTCTTTTGGTACTTTGCCGAAAGCCTTTACAAGATCTAGAAAGCTATGTGGAAATTTTTCCTTATTTTTATCAATATTTTATCGTTTGTTTCACTGTAAATATTTAATCCTGCGTACTTTCCTTTCGGAATCCACTTTAGAAATTTCAAAGTAACGATTCTTAAATCTCATAGATTCCATACGATTGAATTCATACGTAAAACATTTTCCCGACCAACCTGTTTCTTCTTTGTTAAATACTTATGATACATTTTTTGATACTGGTCCATTAGAAAGTTAACTTGTCATTTATAATTGTCGATATAAAAAAGGGCATTGTAGAATTTCACTAGTATTCTTCGTTGTGATCGGTTTTACCAGAGTTATCCAAATTGGGCTGCACCTGTACGCATTAGTACCTTTTGCATTGCAACATTCCCCTGTTCGCTGGCCTAATCATGTTTAATGATTGACATATGTCAAAAAATATGACTTTGACACATGACATGTGACACAATTTGTTTTGATTAAGAAAGCATAACAGACAAGTTGGACGTTCTGTAGAACCGTACGAATTACTTTTCACTAAAAAATCGGGCAGCTATATGGTTGTTAATAATGATTATATGCTCAATTACAGTACTCAAATAGTTTTTCGAATTTTTGTTATTGGCTCTCTTTGACTATTTTCGAGATGTGAAATATAATACGTAATTAAGAGGTGCTGCATTATTGTGTAGCGACAGGAGTCGAAACAAGAAAAAAATGTCAAATGGTACAATATTTAGAATGTAATGTTTTATATTACTGATCCGTTTGAGTCGGTTTTGTGTATGTATAAATTTTAAATATATATGTGACAAATGATTGTTTTGTTTTATTAATTCCATAAACGCCGAAATTCCAAACTCAAAATTAATTGAAAGCTCTCAGCAGTGCTTCACCAGAAATATCCATTCAGGGTAAATTTACATAGCAAATAATATATAATGCCCTGTTATAAGGAATCGAGGAAAATAAAGTTGATATGTTGGTAAAACAAGCAGCATACCTTTTTTAGGCTCAAAATGAAGTAAACTTATATATTACAGGATCCAACTTGTAAATACAATACATTTTGGAGACGGGTATCGCCCCTTATTCCCGTTCTTCTCCGCCAATCCTCCCGGTCCAAGGCATGCTCCTCGTCCAAACCTCTCATTTCCATCGCTCTTCTAATTCATTTAATTCATTTATTCCAAGAGCGTTAAGGTCTACCTCTTTTTGTTCTTCCAGAGGGCTTCCATCTGTGAAGTTTTTGGGGCCAACGTTCGTCAGGCATTCTCAATAGGTGTCCAAACTATTTTAAACCTCTTCTTTCTATTCTGTCAATGACGTTTCTGTAACATTCATGTTACTTCTTATAGATTCATCGGTCTTCCTTTCCAGCCTTGATGTTCTAGCACTTCTCAAATAATCCATTTCAACTGCCAACAATCTTTTGTCTGCCAACAATTATTCTGCAGTCTTGGCACTTAAATTTTGATTTCTGTCTCAGTATTATATAGTCTATGATCGACTTCTGTTGGAGTGAAGGTCGTTCCCAAGTGTATTTATGAATATCTTTATGTTGGAATTGGGAATTCATTATTTTTAAACCAAAAAGTTGACAGAACTCAATTAAACTGTCCCCTGAAACATTTTTAACTATTTCTCCGTGCCGTCCCACCACGTCATCGTCTATTTGAGAACCTACTCTGGCATTCAGGTCTCCTAACAGTATTATTTCTTGATGACTTTTTATTTTATCACAAATGTTTGATAACTCTTCATAAAAGGAATCTTTAACTTTATTTGAATCGTCTGTTGGGGCATAGACTTCAACAACTATTGTTTCGATGCCGTACAGTCATTGTCAGAATTCTTTCAGAGATGTACGCATAGTCTTTTATATATTTTTTTAACGATTTTTTTATAAGAATTGAGACTCCTGATTTAGCGTGTACGTGTTGGTCTTTCTTTTTTGATTTCAGAGAGCACTATGATGTCCATTTTTACTTCGTCATTTCAGTTAAAATTTCCGTTGTTTTGTGAGTCATGCCTTGAGTGTTCCAAGTACCAATTTTCAAAGTCCTTTTCTTTGCCAGGTGTCGTCGTCGTAAGTTTCCATCCATATTTCGAGGCTCGGCGTTAAAATTTTTAGTCAAAAGAGTTTTTTCCAGATGATGAGGGACTGGCCCATTACTCCAACCCCCAAGCTTTGAGGACCAGGATTTTCTGTTAGGGTTTCTTCCCTTAGTCGACAGGTTCCAGTTTTAAGGCGCCAGAAACTCGCCTTTCACTCTCTCTCGGCTGCTATATAACGCACATAACTATGCTATGTATGCCATAAATCCGGTGGTTACGCGACATAATATATGTCTTCGAGGACGTGAGAGTAGGATTTACTGGCAGAAAGTTACGTTTACTGAAGTAAACGTAACTCAGACTGATGCTACAAAATTATTGATTACAAATTACATTTCAAAATGTATTCCCTTTAATGTACTCTTGTAGATTTCCTACAATTCTCTATACGAGTTTTCCTTCATTGAAAGCAGTGCTGGAGGTCCAAGACTATCAGCTTCTCGAGTACTTCCATCGTTTTTGCTTTCACTGCTTCCACACTGTAAAATATCGTTTCCCTTAAGCGATTTTACATGAGGCGTGTGAGTAATTTTGACATCATTTTTGTGCAAACTTTTTGATATTGTCTTAAACTTTTACTTGAAACTTCCTTTAATGCACTCCCAAATGTGTGTGTGCTGTAAACATTCACTTGAGAGACTTGAGCTTATGAATATAGTGGTATTCTCAGTTTCACAAGAAACCAAAGGTTAACTCGTTGCTCCATCTGAATTTTTTCGATGAGACTACGAAACTGACAAACGTGCAACCGTGTCCAACGATGTCATGGTGGGCGAAGCATCAAGAGGCACCGACAGGTTCAAATCTGCCGCAGCGTACTCGCTACGAGTACGAGAAGCAGCACCAATTCGGTTATTTAATCGCCGCTCTTCATATATGTAATTTTCAATATACTTTTTTACCCAAACGTGTTTAGTTCTTCTAATACAGATTCTTCTTCTGTAATTCTTCTAAACATATTGTTTCATTAACTAGAAGTTTATGAAAATAAACATTAAAAAAACCAAAGTGATGTCAATCCGAAAAAACCAAAACGTACCTCAACCTTGCACAATAAATGGGCACATTTTAGAACAGGTCAATAGATTTAAGTACCTGGGATGTTGGATCGATAGCAGCCTAAATCCTGATCTAGAAATAAGATCGAGAATAGAACAAGCCAGAAAATCTTTCGAAAAAATAAAAAAACTGCTTTGTGATTCTCGAATAAAACTCGAAATTCGACTACGTTTATCAAAATGCTACGTCTGGTCGACTCTTCTATATGCAGTTGAAACGTGGACCCTAAAAACATCAACCGTAAATAAATTGGAGGCCTTTGAAATGTGGATCTACCGGAGAATGCTCAAAATTTCATGGACATCGCATACCTCAAACGAAGAAGTGCTGCATAGAATAGGCAAGGAAAGAGAACTTTTTAACACAGTAAAAGTTAGAAAAACATCATACCTAGGCCACATACTGAGAAATAATAAGTACCAATATGCCCAACTTATAGTGAAAGGAAAAATCGAGGGAAAGAGAGGCCTAGGAAGGAAAAGACTATCGTGGCTCAGAAACATCCGACGATGGACAGGGCTAAATTTTGAACAGCTAATAAGAACAGCTGAAGATAGAGAAGATTTTAAAATTGTAGTAGCCAACCTCCATTGAGGAGAGGGCACTTTAAGAAGAAGAACTAGAAGTTGTCAAATTAAGCGAGCTTTGTTAGCTCTCTTCCTTTGACACAATGAAAAAGCCTCTCAGCTCTAGTTTTTCTATTAATCTATTAATAAGAAGAATCTATATTTACTCTTCACTTGTGTGAAGGGCAGATCCACTCGATTAAATTACTTTATTCAGAAAATATTGAGCACTGATTCAGCTGTACTTTAGGCATAAAACAAAAGGAGCAGTAGCTTGCAGTAAACTTTGGTAATTTTGGCAATTTTTGGTTAAGTTCATTTGGTTTTTTTTGTACTACTGCCTTTGTTTGATTTCTTCGTCTTTGTTAGTATTTTTACCTTGGCCTTTAGAGCATTCGTTACTGTGGCTTAGCCGGCTTTTTTGGCCTTTATTATTTTTTGGCCTCTTTACAGCTTTTGCCTTTTCGCCAGAAGCTGCACATTTGGCAACGGGATCACTTTTTTCGTTAAGTTGCTCATTTAACCCATTTTTTTTTTAATTAAGCGTTGCTGATCAAGTAGACACTAACTTGAAAGATTATTTTCTCATTTTTCTTTCGTTTGTACCAACTATTCAGAAGTAACATCAACTTTTCAGTATTTTTCAATGAACGGTGTGACTTTTCCGCATCTTCTTTGTAATTAGCAGAGATATATTTCCTCATAACTTAGAAGAACCAACTTTTTCCTTAAAACCTTTTACAACAGAAAGTTGCCCGTGAATTTTTTCTTTTTTTCTTTATTCGATGGTGAAAATGTGATGTAGCCTCAGTCACTGATGATTGATTTTCCTTAGTTGTTTGAAGATATAACAATATAAGTTATTATGTTGTATGTAATGATTCAGTGCCTGATCATCAACACAGTTTTTTCTAGAGTGGTATACTGAGTCAAACCCAACTTTTATGTTTTTAAGATTTTCTAATGCCCTTTGTTAGAGAACGATCTATATTTGATATTAAAATACACCTGTTTTCATAATAACCTCATATGATCAAAATTTCTTTCCTTTGAGCATTCTTTTGGGGTCTGGAAACAGTGGAGCAATAGACACTGGGAGATCAGATCTGAAGCATATGATGATGTGTAATGAGTTCTAAGTGCAATTTATGTATTTTTGTCATCTTTACAATTAACTTGTAACACGGTACGTGGTCTTGGTAAAAGAGAAATTTTCTTTCTTCATTTTTAAGTTCAAACGCACCAATAATGCTAACATATTCGCTCTTGATAGTCCTTTTTACTTGGAAATATGGGTAGAATATTAAAGAATAATGCTGACAGAAGATCGAACAGAATTATAAGATATTGGCTACGAAAAATATGATATTTCGTACCGCGAAAAAACTGAGATAACGTTAGAAGGAATTTTAAAAAAAATCGATAACTAGGAAAAATTGAACAAATATGGTTTTTGGAATTTTAAAGTGTTTGTTTGTCCTTTTGTAGCGTAGTCTGATGTACAATTATATGTTTATGACATTTTGTTTTTGTCGGATAGGCCGCAATTGACGAAATGCCCCTGAAGATGATCTAGGGATCGAAAGTACTTAGGCAAGATTAAATTCAACTGTGCTCGATATATGCCTTTTATTTGATCAAAGTTCATTTATTTGAGCATTCAACCTTATATTTATTTAAATATGGTTTTGACAAACTATTTCAGCTATTCGCTATTATAAGACGATAAAGATCAGTGTGTATTTCGTACTGGTCGTTCTTCGAATAGTCTATTCAGCGAACAAACCTCGTCGTATATGATCATTTACCTTCAGCTCCTGAGTCAGTTGAATTTTCTACGGGTGCAGACATGTCAAGGCGTAAAAGTCGCCAAGTTATGGTCTGTGAAAGGCCGAATTCTTGTGGGAAACATGAAATCGACTTGCTCGGATTCTAATTCACACTCACCCTAAGCGGCGATGGTTTCGGCTGATCTTGCATTTCATCGACGTACGGATGTTGGCAGTAGCGCACCTAGAATTTGCTTCTGGGGGGGGTTTGGTTGGTCACCGAAATTTTTTTTAGATGTTACCTCCATTTTGAGTCCTGTCCGGGAGGGGGGTTTAACCCCCAAACCCCCCCCCCCTTTGGGTGCGCCACTGGATGTTGGTTAATTGCTTATTGAACCAGTTGACTTAAATTTATCTAGCACACTGGGAATGGTAGTAGGGTGATTACGTCGACCGTAAAATGGGAGAAGCTCGCGAAACATTGCCCGAACAAAACACCCATTTTGATAAAACAATTTTATCATGCGTTGTTCTACGCTAGGTCCATCCGTGGTAATTTGGCAAAACAGATTGAATAAATGACACCCAATTTGACAGATGTAGCTTCAAAAATATCGCCGCCCCAACTGTCAAAAAGTTCCCATTAGAGACCCTGTGTTTATTTTGTTATTTATCACTTTGGTATTTTGATTTATGTTTTTTTAATAGTATTACTTTATGATTCAGTCCAAATTGTTACTATCATTAACTTTTTTAACATATTATAGTTGAAGAACTTCTCCAGGGGTAAAAAATAGGGAATATATTTAAAAAATAAGATGAAAATCATTCTAATCGATTTATTTATTTACAAATCATGTCATAATAATATTATTTACATACAGATAGAATTATTATCTTTATAAATACGAGTTTTTTTACAAATTCATTGTGTATGATTTTGTGATCTGAATTGTCTGTAAAAATATCTTCTACAGCAGTTTTTTCCGCATTTAGGACAACAAATTTCCAAAAAATTATCAACAACATCCATTTACAGTACGAAACGAATGTAAAGCTTCCCAAAATTCAACTTTGGTTTTGTGGGGACGTATGGATGAGCGTGTATGATACAGTAATAAATATAAGGATGTTCAATAAGTTTTGCGGTTTGATAAGAGATGATCTTGCTACCAGCATAATTTTTTTGTTATATTTCAACATTCTTCATATAGACGTATGTTAAGTTTTATTTTAGTCCGTCGAAGCATTCTTTGTTGACAAGCAATTTAGTATCGATCCGCGACATTTTTTTTAAGGTTTAAAAGCAACGTAAATTTATGAAAGAATGTATAAAGTGTATGAAGCCTCTTCGACTTCAATTAATACAATAGAAACATGGGTTGCTGAATTTATAAGTGGTCGTACAATAACACCAGAAATCGTACAAAAAATACAGGATATCGTATTGGAAAATCGTCGAGTGGCTTAGTAGAAGGATAGAGATTTAGTAGAAGCCCTAGGTACCTCATTGGGCAGTGTAAGCAATATTTTGACTGAAGTATTCTGTCCCAGAAAGCTGTGTTTACAATGGGTGCCGCATTCGCTAACAATGGGACAAAAAATACATTCGAATGCGACTTTCTTAGCAACATTTAGAGCGTTTTCGAAAGGATAAAGTGTATTTTGTGCGTTCATTCATCACTATCGATGAGACTTGGGTCTATCACTATGATCTTGAATCAAAACAAGAGGCTAAAGAGTGGTGTGAACCTGGCTCTTCGACTCCGAAACGAGTTCGTGTAGTAAATCGGCCCCGGCCGAGATGAAATTCATAAATTGGAATCACATTGTAACAAGTGTATTAATGTTCAGGAAGACTATACTGAATCATATAGTGTATTTTAAACTTGTGTTTTTCTTATCGAAGCTCTAAACTTATTGAACATACTATTATTTATAGCGGTGTCAGAGAACAGTAAACTAATATGATTTGTACATCCATAACCACAACTACAAAATATAAACACCCATGTTAAAAAAGTACTTCAAATGCTGAAAAATAAAAATGTTTCTCTCGATTACCTTATTCCCAATTTATAAATAAATTTTTCTTTGTATACTCTGAAAATATAAAAATAGTAACATATTTTTATACAAATTAAAATTTTTATATTCTATCATTGAAATAATTCATGTTTGATAGCTGAAATAAGAGACAAAGAATGTTTTCCACACTTTTTTAATCAACTTTTAGTTTTATCTCTGTCTTTTCGGCAAATTTTGAATCTACGATAATTTATCGAAAAATCAAGGGAATACAGCGTCATCAGTAGTCATCACGTATCTATGGTTCGTAGACTACGAGGAAGCCTTTGATAATGGCTATATAATAATAGGATAATGGCATTTGCTTTGGTGAGTCCTTATTAACATAATGTCCTGGTTATGTTAAGAATAAAGTTTCTATGAAAATAATGCAACAATCCTGAGATTGGAAACATAAAGGTATTCCTCGCGGAGCAAAATTAGAAAAGGCATAAATGCACAAACTACAGGCCCATGAAACTACCAAGTCATACCGTGAAAATATGGCAGAGATAACTGATAGACGGATACGTGAGGAAACCAAAATATCCGATAATCAATTTGGTTTTGTGCAAGGCAGATCAACAGCTGCAATTTTCA
Source organism: Diabrotica undecimpunctata (assembly GCF_040954645.1). Taxonomy (NCBI): domain Eukaryota; kingdom Metazoa; phylum Arthropoda; class Insecta; order Coleoptera; family Chrysomelidae; genus Diabrotica; species Diabrotica undecimpunctata. Next base: position 12,936,863 of record NC_092807.1, read on the forward strand.
TAAGAAGGCAGCTAATGTAAAAATACAGGAATAAAGGAATAAACGCTCATACGGTATTTATTGGTCTTGAGAAAGCATGTGATAGATTCTCGAGAGATTCTATGGTGGGCCCTCAATAAGAAAGGAGACATGTATGAGGGAGTAGCAACTAGTGTTAGGACATGCGTCGGAGAGACTGATAAATTTGTGTAAGTAGAATGGCATCATGACTCGCTGCTTGGACCTCATTATTCTCATCAGATAACACCGAAACTACAGAGTAACATTCCCTGGTGCTTAATGTATGCTGATAATGTGATAGTAGGAAATACTGAAAGGGATTTGGAACAAAAACTGGAACAGTGGAGTGCAGCTCTTGAGCAAAAGGTTTGAAACGTAGTGGGACAAAAACAGAATATTTCGAATATTCATTTAAAGTTAAAGTTACTACAATAAAATGATAACTGTGGAAGGTAAAAGGAAAATTAATAGTTTTGAGTGCCTCAATCAAGATCAATATTAGAGAGTAATGGGGAAATAGATTGTTATGCATGCAGTAGAATTAAGGTAGAATGGATAAGGTGAGTATTGTGTTGTGTAATAGAAATATTTCAATGAAACTAAAAGCAAAATTGGGAAGTTAAAAAGAAAGAGGAACAACGAATTCGTTTGGCGGAAATGAAAATGTTTAGACGGATAGGTGAAATGACAAAAAGGGAGAGCTTAAGTTAAGATTGTTTGGGCATGTTCATCGTCGAGAAGTTAATCACCAGTAGAGGAATATCAAAGAGGATTGATATTGGTATGACCCAAGACAGAAACTTATGGGTGAAATGTAATTAGGGAAAAAGACCCCACATAGAGATGAAGGCAAAAATAATGACGATGGCAATGCAGAGCTACATACTACCCACAAGATTATTTAATCTATATAACGAACACATAATGAGACACTTTATGGAAGATTTTGCAGAAATATCTTGATTTGCAGGTTTACTAAATCCAACCCATGCAAGAATTTAAGCCTCATGATCATCAAGAATGGCCTACATTCTGTAAATATTCTCAAAACAAGGTTGCTATTGATTCTCATGTTCACGAAGACAATTTAGTTCATTTAAATTCATTTTTGGTTAAATGGTTCCATCGACAAGCAAAAAATGTCGCATTTAGAGTAAAGGAAATCCTCAAGCAATTGTTGAGACGTTACATACAATAAAACTGTTTGGTTATAGACTGGTGAAATCATTGGAGCTTATTTTTTCAAACATCATGCCGTCCAGAACGTTACAACAAAATTGTAATCACTAAAGATCAATGATCAATGAGTTTTTTTGTTAATTAAGTCGCCTTGATTCAACGCAACATACCATACGTTTGGGGCGAAGGAATCAATCGCTGAGCGCCTAATTTTGCGTTTTAGAGCTCCAAGATCGTACGATTTAATATTTTTTATTCATCACTTTGTGACGGATATATAGTCCCAAATGCTGCAAAAGAAGTGAGCAACAATTGCACCTCTCGATTAGACTACATCTGAACCACCAAGAGCAGCTGTGGAAATTATATTCGGATAAAAAATAAATAAGGCTGCAAAAAGTATCTTTCAAATAAATATCCAATATCATAGCAATTAATACAATTTATCTGTGGTTTAATTCATTTTAAAGTTATTTACCTCCAAGAAACAAAATGCTTGTGTTACAAAAGGAATACACTGAACATATTTTACCAGCACTATCTATATATTTTCTTGAATTTTTGAGTTGTATTTTAAAAGCTTTACATTCGAATCACCCAGTATAATAAATTAAGAGACATGAGCATCAACAAATTGTACATATGACATATTTTATTACAAATTACATTATAAATTACAATATGTTACAATGCGTTAGTGTTAGTTTCGTCTACTGATTTTTATGATTGAGGTTTAAACAAAACAATTGGCTTAATATAACAATAACTAGACTGTATCTAAAATTGCCTCAAAGGTATATTTGGAATTGGAACAATTTATTTAAAGTAGATGATAAATGTCAAAGGAAGGTGAATTAAAGTACCTAGATATCGCATTTGTAGCAGATTATAACATTTTCTTATGTAAGATAAAGGAAACAAACCTTTAAAGTTATTTAATAATTCGTAATAGAGATTTTAATTTATTATTTATTTGCGTTTCGAGAACGTGATTTTAGTGGAATTATTATTAAATGTGTTATGTTATTTCATATTATTATTATTCTAAACAGACCTTGGAGACAGTATTATATATTTAAAAGCGTTTTATTTTCAAACGATAATCAATTCAGAACATTCTGCTGACAGTCGTTATGTAAGACCAGAGCGGAGGAAGCCCAACGTCACACTTATATTAACACTTAGAAATGCTCTTGTCCGATGTTTGCAGTCATATTTGTGACCTTAATTGCCAGATATCTCGTTATCTTTTAAAGTGTTTTCCTAGTAGTCTGGAGTCTGTTGATCTTAAGCTTACTATTCGAGCTACTCTCTTAAGATCATTAGCCCTTACGACATCCAGAGCTCTTTCATTGGCATGCTTTAGGTTGGTTTTCTTGGTTGCAGGTTGGTTGTAGCTGTAACACACCAGATATTCATTGGTTTATACAGCACCACAGTCTCATATCAACTTCAGCGTAGCCCCACTTTGTCAGATTTTACTTGAAGTGGGTCACTTCGCAGTCTAGAAGTTTTCAAATCGATTAGTTTCCACAAATTTAGTTTGATTCGGCAGGTAGTTCCTCCTTTTGGCCGAGTAGAGGTGAGATCTCCAGCTGTTTTGTGTGACGAAGGAAGCTACAGCGTGACATCTTTTGGGCAGGTTGTTCGGGGTGAACATGCAAGGGGTGATGTCTCTGCGGCTAAAGCTCTTCTGATCTTAGGTAGAGCTATTCCTGCGATGGAGTAGATTTTGGGGACTGAGTATATCTTATACTAAGTAAATATAGTAAATATTATCGTATTGTATAGTTCAGTCGCTGCATTAAATGTTTTTATCATTAATTGAATGTGATCTTTGTTATCTGATATCAGAATTGCGTTGTCTGCACAACAAAATATTTTTGTCATCGACTAAAATCATATAACCAAACTTTTTTAATAGGTATCACTGGATCCTTTGTTTTATTTATGTTTGTATACCTCTGCTTTGTTTGGTTTCCTCCTCAGCTTGAAACTCAGTGTAATGTAGTCGTTTTTTTCTGAGCTTTGTTTTTGTTTTGGTATTGTTTTGGTGTACCTATTAATTTCCTTTTTATTTTAGTAATGCCACTGCTAGCAGCAAAGGAAAAGTGATCACGCCTAGAGAGAAACGGAAAAAGAATGATATTAATTGTCATTTTTATTAGAAACATTGTTGTTTCCTTTCCTTATATCTCTTCAGTTTTTCATAGTATTTTCTTATAATTGTTACGACAATCTCGTGAATTAATGTTGTTTCCTTTAATCATAATATTATGTCAACCTTCTGGGCAGCTTTTAGAAACTGTTCTGCAACAATTGTATATCTATCTACAATTTAAACTTATTTGGAATACCATTAATGCTATTTTTAGATACAGCGTTAACAAAATATCAACTTTCTGTTTGAGTTCTTTTTAAATGAGGTAATATACAACAACTTAAGGGGATAGAGCTACACTTTTTGTAAAGAAACTGAAAAATACGTTACTAAATTACAGAATGCATATGTTGCTGTCTTAAGAAATAACCCGATAACATGGTTTAGTAAAATTGGATGGCAATTTTTTTTATTTCTCAAATATAATAAAAGCATGATAACCACTTGGAGTGGGATCTTAATATTCAGGAGGCTTTATAAAAGACCAGCATAACTTTTCTAACGAAAACTATTAAAATTTTTCGTCGAAGAAAGATCTAGATAATCACTTGGACCGAAGTCTGAATAATCAGCAGGTTTCATAAAAAGCTCGACATACATTTTCCAACAAAGAGCTCTATTTTAACATTTTATATTTCGGAGAAGAAAGGATTTGAATAATTTTGTTTTGACTTTTCAGTTTTTAGTGACCTCGAGCTTCTTTTAATAATACACAGACTATGCAGTCACTTGGTGCCAGTTCCGGTTATAAAGGGAGCTACGTAGAAAGGTCATAATAGCTTTTTCGTGCACGTGTTTTTCTTAAACTGTTTTTGTTTTTACGAAAATCATCGTCAAAGCAGTGGACAAGCATTCGATAAAATGAATATTCTTCTTTGAGCGCTGTATCCACTTAGCGGAGTGTACCTATCTGTCACATTGGTAGTTTTCACAATGCACGATGTTCTTTTTCTTCAATCTCTGTGTAATATCAATCCACACGAAATAACTGACAAAAAGAAAGAAGAAGGAAAGGACCAATTTTTAAAGAATTGGCAACTGAGTATGAAACGAAGTTGCAAAGTAAATGTCAAGATTGGTAAAGAAGATTGCTACCAAACAAATATTGATGAAAGGAAGACAGTTTTACA